>NW_022196915.1:10605431-10721881 GCF_008632895.1 Mastomys coucha | reverse complement strand
ATATATATATATATATATATATAATTGAATTTGTGCCAGGGATAGGGCACAGAAATCTTTATTTTTACCAAGTGTCCTGGGGAATTCTAACAACCAGAAAAGTTTGATATTTTAGTGTTAGTTTCCCCTCATATTCTCCCCAACCCTAAGGTTCTGTGATTCATTGTATTGCCTTTAAGAAGCTGGGATGGACCAGATGTGGTGGTGTACTCCTTTACTCCCAGCCCTGAGGAGGCAGAGGCAGGTGGAGCTCTGAGTTCAAGTCCAGCCTGGTCTGCAGGACTAGTTAGAAAAAATGGTTGTTAGCACAGAGTGATTTATTTCTCAGTATGGTGGAGGTTGGGAAGCTCATTATGGAGGTGTCCCAGTGTCTGATGGGGACTTATGTCCTGCTCCATGGATGGTACCTTGTTGTGTTCCCACAAGTAGAACTGACTTGCCCACTTTGGTATCTAAAAGGAGTCTGATCCTAATCCCAAGGGTTGGGTCTTCAACATACAACCTTGCTGGGTATATAAACATTCAGACCATAGCAAAGAGATAACATCGAAGGATCATGTAGTTTCTGTCCTTCACAATCCCTAAAGCACTCTCTGCATCTTATAGCACACTTGCCCTGGAGTTTGGTGTTGTTCATTTGTTTTCAGGGAAGAGTACTTAGAGGCACTTTGGATACTTCTTCAAACACTGATGTCATTCTGTTAGTTACTTTTCTTGCCACTGTCACCAGTGGAGAAAAGTCACACCATGGCTTGTGGTGGAACTCATGGCAGTGAGACCTACTAAGTCATGCAAACACACCAGCAACAAGAGAATGGGATTGGAAGGACAATATATCCTCTGATGACCTGCCTTGGTGACTTTTTTGAGAGAGGTTTTACTTCCTTAAGATTTCACAACCTCCATACACAGTGCCAACCAGCTGAGGATCAAGTATTCAAATACATGAGTCTATGGAGACATTTCAGATTCGAACCATAACAGATGGCTTTTCCCTGGTCACAGGCTACTGGGTCAGAGGTTACTGGGTCAGAGTCCCCTGCCCCTGATATTCTAGCCAGTAGAACATCTTCCTTATTTCCTCAGTGATTTAGGACTCATTCTTGACTTTCCTTATTCATACTCCAAGCCTTCAATAGAGGACCATGCATTTTCTACCTACTGTATAGTTCTGAAGGACGAGTGGCCAGAACATGTGGACTGTTGCAAGCATGATCTTTGGAGTAATGGAAATCTGAATGTGGATCATTTTCCTGTCCCTGCTGACTGTGTGATCTTGACGAAGAAACCACCTTCTGTGTTGCTCAGGCAAAGTAGGGATTTCCATTCTGCCTTGCATTGTTTTGAGCACCAAAATTAATTTGGAGTGCTGTTAATTATGAGTGACATCAATTCTCTTTTACTTTGCTTGATATAGTATTTGTTTCCTTTTTATTGTCAACTGTATTAGTTAGGGTTCTCTATAGTAACAGCTTAAAGAGTGAATCTCTTTCTTTCTCTCTCTCTCTCTCTCTTCCTCCCTCCCTCTCTCCCCCCCAACACACACACACACACACACACACACACACACACGATTTATTAGAACGACTTACAGAAACACTGGCTGGCTATGAATGGCAAGTTCAAGAATCCAATAGTTGCTCAGTACACAGGGCGGGATGTCACAGATGGTCTTTAGAATATGCTGGAATCCCAAAGAAGTAGGCTCTAATGCCAGGGAAGCAATGGACTTGCCATCAAGGTGAGAGCAAACAGGCAAAGGGCTAAAGCTTCCTTCTCCCATGTCCTTATTTAGACTTCCAGCAGAAGGTGTAGCCCAGAATAGATCCAGATTAGAGCTGTGTTTTCCTGTCTCAAAGATCCAGTTTAGAAGTAGATTGTCCCACTTCAAATTAAGCAGAAATCCCTCACAGGTGTACCCAATTATTAGGACTGGGTTTTAGATGTGCTTTGTAACCAATTTTGTTTAATTTGAAAATCTTGTCTGATGATTTCTATCTTCAAAAGGGGAAATTTAATCCACTTATGTTTATTAAGACTACGGCCAAACTGTGCTAATTTTTTCTTTTCTTTTTTTGGGGGTGGTGATGGTGTTCATTTTCCTTGAGGTGTCTTGGCTCTTCTTTTCTCTTTCTTGTCTTCTGTTGAATGGAGTGTTCCTTTGATGGCTACAAGCTAAGGGTTGTATTTTGTTTTCCTGTGATGTCTCCTAAAATATTGAGATACATACTTAACCATAAAATTTTCTAGGAACATTGAAAGCTATACAGTTTACTTCCAAACCTAATGTACATAGTCTCTAGCACAATGCCTGTCTTAGAAGGCGTAAGAATTCCAGTGACTCAAGTCTCTCTTGCTATTGCCAACACTACAATGAATATTAATATCATAATTTTACCCAAAGACACACTAAGCATTATTTTTATCCATGGATATGTTGTAAAGAAGCTGAGAGTCATGAAAATTATCCAGAAGAAATTCTGTTCTGAACAATATCATTTTTTTCCCAAACAAGGGAATGCTAGGAAAGACAGGATCATATCCGACTTCATTTTTCTCCTTGGCTCATGATAACATCTCTCATGAGCTCTCTTGTCTGAAAAATGTTATCCTGAGATTTTGATAAGTCGGCTTGTGTGTGTGTGTGTGTGTGTGTGTGCGCGTGCATGTGTGTATGCCAGAGGTAGATGTCCTTGTCTTCCTCAGTTGCTCTCCACCTTATTATTTGAGTCAGTATCTCTCACTGATCATATAATTTGCCAATTAGGATTAGGCTAGACTGGCTAGTCAGAAGGACTCAGGAATCCTCTTGTCTGTTCCTACAAGAGCTGAGATTACAGGTGCATGTCTCCATGCCTGGATATTTTAATGGATCCTGGGGACTGACTTCAAGTCTTTAGTCACAAGTACTTTACTGACTGAGCCATCTCTTCAGCTTAATGTGTCAGATGCTCTATTGCATTACATTGCAGGCACACAGAAACCGGTGGCTTTTACACAGCAATGAACTGAACCTCTTTCTAAAAACATCCCAACCTTGACTTGTTCAGCTAAAATCTGATTCTGTGCCTGTCATTCTGTCCTCTGACCCAATGCTGAGGCTGCTCCCTACTGCTCTTGTTGTGGCTCTGCCTGGCAAGTGGCCCCCTAGGGTGGTGAAGTGGATCTTGATGATGCTGGGAGCAATTGCTGGTGAATCAGGAGTGCAGCAAGGGATGCTCGAGAATGGAGGAAGGAGTGAAGCAGGCCTTTACTGTGGAAGATGTTTTTTACACGACCCATTATCTAGGTGGCAATTCTCCATCACTGTTGTCCCCTGGTGGGTTGATGGGGAGCCAGGTAGGAATCCATAGCCCCACAGTTTGTGTCTTTTAGATATACCATCAAGTGCTGCACCAGTACCCCCACTGTTCATCTAGGAATTCTAAGTGGGAATAAAGTGGCAGTGAGCCTCTTGTAGCTCATGTCTTTCAGTAGTCCTGAGGGTGGCAATACTTACACCTGGGACCACTGAACATAGGACTGAGAATTATGACAGGAATTTATGCACACTTCCCTATGACAGGGACTGATAATCTTTAATAGATCTTAGAATGGCAAGAGCTAGGAGTAAGATGGGGGTGTGATACATTCTGCCAGAGATGGGTACTGTCTGCGGGGTTACATTTTTTGCCTCTTCTATATCTTACCCATAATTCATTAGGCAGATGTGTTAGTGGATGGGATCAGAAGACTCCATGTGTTCTTGGACAAGCCACTCACCTATGGGTGCTTTGTAACATGTGCTGCATAGTTTGGAGTTGTTTCCTCTTCCTGAGCCCACTCACAGATGGTGGAGAAGATCCGTGGGAGAATAGCCCTGGAGGCTCTGGAAGGGCAAGGGTCAGGCTGGTGTGTTGCTTATCTGGGCAAGGAGCAGGTAAATAGATGGGGGAAAGACTCAGAATTTACAGAACTTCGTTGAAACCCTCGTCTTCAGCCTTTGCTGCATCATCCATCCATCCCCACCAACTAGCAAACGCAGGACTAAAAATGGTGGCATCAGGGAGCAGGTCACTGTGTATCAAAAGGTGCCAGGGCTTAGCAGTACCTGCTGGTAGCTGCTGTGCTAAGTGTCTCATGTAGTTATTACCTGAACAGCCAGTGCTCACAGGTAGGGCACAGCACATTGGATCTCATGCGTGAGCCTAGAACCATGCTCTAGACCTGTTCCCTCCACTCTAGGGTCAGGGGGTAACACTTGAGCTTTTAATGTTTGGAGACACAGGAAGTCCCTGGGGGATGCCTAGAGAAGGAGCTGCCCAAAGCATTCAAGACTTATCATGAGTGTGGTTGCCAAGTCCATAGAGCTGATAAGCAGGAAGCTTAGATTCTAACAAAGATAGGACATACTCAGGAGTCCACACAAGGATCAAGAAGGTTCTACAATTGGAAGAGGTTATTACCAAGGGGGTTCTCTCTCTCTCTCTCTCTCTCTCTCTCTCTCTCTCTCTCTCTCTCTCTCTCTCTCTGTATGTGTTTGTGTATGTGTGTGTGTGTGTATGTGTTGTACAGTACCTTGCAAATGTCCAGACTGTCCACAGTCCACTTGTTTGTCATAGTGCCTAACACAGAAGCCAGTTCCTTCCTTGCCTGATCTGTCAAACAAAACAAAAAGAAAACAAGACACACATGCACACTCACATACCCAGAAAAACCCAAACCAAACTAAAGGAAAGTAGTAAAGAATGTTCAGAGTTGCAGAGGTGCTGGCTGCTCTTTATGGTCCAAATGGCCCATCATGATTATTTGGATAACAGGGGAGGCTGGCTTGCTTTGGGACTCTAATGGCTTTTTAGGGGTTGTTATATTCTTAATAACAGATTGTTCCTGGGCTAGTTTTAAAATTATAGTTCATAAAAATTATATCTCCATTTAAAGGCAGATGATAGTGGAAAAGAGCAAGAGGTAGTAAGTAGGACAGAGAGATTGTACGTGACTCCAGGGACAGTCCCATTCAAAGACAGAAGAGGACAAAAGCTCTCGGTGGTTTCTTACTTTGTGGTGGTCCTGAGACTGTCAACATGCACAGTCACTCTCTAGGTGAACTTGTTTGTTAGGTGATGGGCGGCCCTTCATGCAGGTGTTGGATATTTGTCTGTGGCTTATGGGGTAGATGGGGATGATGAGCTACTTCAACCTTCTCTAGGGCTATTAACAGGAGCAGTTTATAAGGTTGGTTCAGACTTTTGCTTGAGGGGCAGAGCCTGCCATACCGAAGCATACTAGAAGCAGTGACCTATGTATCTAGTCCTCATCATTCTTGCCTCCAGCTTCAGCAGTCTTATGGAATGGTGTTGTACTTTTGTGTTTGCAAATGAAGCAAGTCCTGCAGAAGAGAAATGACTTGTCTAAGGCCATGTAGCCACTAAACAGGGATGGGAATCTAGACTAGATGTCTCAGATTCCAGGGTTCCATTCCCTAGATCATATAGGCTTTGGGATGTATTGGCTTGTCAGTGTTTCCTCTAGATTTTCTGTCCTTGGAGTGAAGGATACATCTGACCTTCCTGATGCCCATGTGGATGACTACCAGAGACCCATTGACAATGCTTAGATATGCTCAGAGTGGAGAAGGTATGGGGTTTTCAGGGCATGGATGACCAGCCTAAGACTGTCGACTGCATATGTGATATCCATCAGAAAATGGAGATGGAGACATTTACTCAACACACACACACACACACACACACACACACACACACACACACACCCTACATACACACATATATACATGCATACATACATACATACATACATACATACATACATACACACCCTACATACATATATCACATTTCCAATGCTTCAAGCAGTAAAATTTTCAACAGAAGTTATAAGATTAATTAGTACAGATGGTAGCAGCACAAGACTAAGAGTGGGTTAGGGTTGTCAGGATAACATATGTAGAGGACACGACAGCCTTCTGGGTCCCTTTCCACATCTTTAGGCTGCTTAGGCTGGAAAGTCAAGGATTCACAATATCAGCTGATATTTCCCTGTATCTATATTTTTATACTTGATTTTAGCTCAACTATTGACCATCTGGGTTATTCTTTAAAATGACATTTGTTTCTTAAATAATGTTTTATTATATCTATCTGTCTGTCTATCTCTATCTTCTATCTATCTATCTGTCTGTCTGTCTGTCTATCTGTCTGTCTGTCTGTCTGTCTTGTATGTAGGGGTACACACAAGTGCCACAGTGTGCATGTGTGTGTATGTGTGCATGTGTGTGTGTGCGTAGTGGCAGGAGGATGACTTGTAGAGGTCGTCTCTCTCCTTTAACTTGACTTGGTCCTGGAGATTGATCTCAGGTTTGGTCACAAGCACTGTCACCTTTTGAATCATCTCACTGGCTTTGTTTGCTTCTCTATGTGGCTGTATTGCTTTATCTCAAAAAGGAAGAGACTGTGAAGACCAGCTGGGACCATCCACCACCACTGCCATGGTGGAAATGAACTTGGGACATCAGAACCCTGCCTTCAAACTATTAAAGTCATGGAACTGTTTTCTGGAACTAGCTAGTTTGAGTAGATTGACTCCCTGGATTACATGAGTACAAAATGGGAGAAGAAATAGTAATCTGGGTACCTTTCCACCCATCAAGCATCTGTGTGGACCGCCTTTCCTCTGTTCTTTTGGCTTATAGGATAGTCTCTCCTCTCTTGCTAGTCTCTGGCTCTCCTGGGAGCCCACTGAAAGTACACTTAAAGGTCTCTGGTGTTGGAATCAAGGGGGATGCCTGTTGGGAGATCCTTCTGCAGCTGGCATATTATATGACCAACAGGGGAGTTTCTTCATGCTGAGATGGCAGCCAGCATCTCTCCCCACAGGCAGGACTCAGTGCATCTTCTTGCCATTGCTCCTCCTCTGGACTATTTCTGATGCTTATTGACTTGCTTCTGGGAAACACTTCCCAGGGATAATGAGCTGGGCAGTTTTCCCTCTTCATTTTTCTTTGTTGTTGTTGAATATATATGGGTAACTGGGGCTCTCCACTTACACTTTATCGATTCCTAAATTTACAAGATAGAGCTGTAATTGACAGTTTCATCAGTGCCTCATGGACAGAAATAAGTGTGGGACCTGTGGCTGCTAACTCTGCATGAAACTGGGACATTCCAGGCCTGAGCTATGGCCCAAGATGGCAGCATTTCTTTCCAACTGTGCCCTGATACTGCTAAGTGTCCTTGGGCATGTCACAACTGCCCTTTCTTGGATCTGACTTTCCCTTACTTGTTTATGAGATGTTATATAAGATGACCTTGACCAGCAGCCCTTGAGTTCTGGTTCCTGAGTTCTAGGCTAAGACAGAAGCCTTTTTTTGTTGGTAGTTCTGTGTGTGAAAGCTTGGGAATGCCCATGTTTCAGATGATATCCTTGATCCACTCATGTGTTCTTGCCTTTGTTTTCCCTGGGACCTGATGGATGTGGCTGAGTCATGTGCTGGAACAGCCAGAATCCCTTGTGACTAAGCTGTGTGTTTTGGGAGGGCTGGCAGAGACACTGTGTATAGCATCTGGATAGGAACAGCCTGACTCTAGCCTTGCCCTGATGGGGAATAAACCCCAACCTTGTTGGCACATAGAAATAGCACCTGCCACTGTTGCTCCCAGGTCAGGACTCCTCCAACACACCCTTTTGACCATCCCTGTCCTCTGGCTACAAGCCCTGCTTATGAATACAAGGATCAGTCTCCTTCCAGATTATTGTGGAAAATCTTGCTGTCAAGTTCTTAGGATGGGATTAAGTTGAATGTGTGATAAAGGTCGGTGCTTGACTTTTATCACACCTGTAGCCTTCAGACAAGCCAGATGCTTGCTCAGAAGAGCAGCAAAGTCTTGGGATTTGGAATCGGGCACACACGTGTTTGAAGCTAACAGTGGTGTTAGGCTCACCACTGTTGGCAGAGTCACCTAAACATCCGCCTCTCTGCCACTCAGAGTGTATTTTCTAGGAAGGGAGAAAACAGCTTTGATCTAAGGACATTGCCATGAAGACCAAGTGGGCTCCTCCTGGGCTCCACAGCTCCACTAAGCCAGTGGCATACAAGATGCTGTGGGGAAGGCCACAGACACATTTCTTATTATAGTTTGTGTGTTTGGATGTGCTTGTGAAAAAATAGAAGCAGCACTTCTGAGCTCGTGATTTCACAGATGTTATTGCTCAAGACAACATTATTTTGAAAAAAAAAAAGAGATAGTTTTCAGTTAATTTAAAGGACAATGTGTAGTGCTTATTAGAACAGGGCAAGCAGACATGGTCAAAGCCAGCAAGATAGTCACTGCTGTGCTAGGTGGTTACAAATGCCTAGTGTAGACAATACAATAGGAACAGATCAAAATGTCTTTCTCTTCTTGTCGATTCCCAGAGGAGGGGATGGGTACTGCTGTAAGGAAGCACAAGAGCAGAGACTGGCAGTGGACCAACCCTGTACATCCCATTAACCTAGCAGGGGATTCTGCCTGGTTGTCCATGCGCTTGAGGGTTGCCATAGCATTAGAGCCTGAGAGCTAGGAGAGACCTTGAAGATGATCCGTTGTTTTGTGTAAAACTTAGGTGGTTTTATGCACAGTTATTTTATGAATGGAAAACTGAAGAAAAGACCCAGAGAGTGCTTGGCTCCTCTAAAGACTTAGCAATAGTGGCATAGGTGAAGTGATCTCTTTGTCTTCTTGTGGAGAAGACATTATTTCCTGTCTGGCCTTCTGTTGTGGTCAGCAGCTTCTTTGTTTAAAGGTCTTAACACAAGACCCACCGGGACTCAGACGTATAATCATATCTCCTCTTCATCACTGTGGGCCCTGCCAGAAAGAGGAGTAGACAGCCAACCATGCGAAGAAGTCTCTCTTTTAGTGCCCATAATACTGAATCATTAGCCTGTGAGCCAGGATGCCTTTGGCCTCTTATTTCTCCCATGTAATCTCTATAGATTTAGGTTGGATCATGGTGGGAGAGGCCAGTGATAGGTTCCCCCTATAAAAGGAGTTGAGATGGAATCTGAGGCCATGAAGACTAGATGGAATTATACAGCCAAGCCTCACTTTACTCTCAACCATGACCATGACCATGACCTTCCTGTCTCCCAGGTCATCATACTCTGTGTGACGTTTTTCAGTTTGAAAGTGGGGGTGGATTGAGAACTTGGACAGGGTGTCTGGAGAGCCCAGACTTGTCCCCGCATATCCTATGTGCCTTGGAGATGCCATTCTAACACTGACATCACATGCTAAGCTCCCAAGGCCTCCCAGTTGCCGCATGAGGCTGTGTATACCCATGTGAGACCCCAGGGCCCAAACAACAGTATGTGCGATTTCCTTTCTTCTGAAGTTCCTCCTTGTCACTTCCTCTTCTCTCCCACCAGCCTCAAACTTGTCTTTTCCTAAGTGGAAAAGGCTCATAGATGGATTCTCCATAGAGAGATCCTGAACTCTGTTATCTTGGAGAGAAGGAGAACATAGTGAGGTGTGAACCCCTTCAACAGATATTCCAGTGTCCCTAGAACTCCTTAGCCTAAAGGCTGCTCATGGTACGTTAAGGCCAACTGCAGAGGTGACCTGCTTTGCTCTGACACTGGTGTCCCAGCATACCTTCTTCCTACCTGATGACTGCTACAAGACAGTGTATCTCCTCCTCATTGTATGAGTAGCCCACAAGGAGGACACTCTACCCTGACATATCAGCTGCTGCTCTAAAAGCCTGTATTACTCTGTATGGCTGAAGGTGGGGATCCTCAGAGAAGGGTGTAGCCTAGCCACAGATATGGAGAGGCCCCCTATGGAAGTGAAGAGGTAGCCCCAAACCAGTCTGTCCTGTGGAAGTTTGATCCAGTGATTATGGCTTACAATGCAAAGCTGGGAGGGTGCCAGGGAGTGTTAATACTGCATGAAGCAGTAAGGAGACCTGGGCCTTGAAACCAGAGATGTGGCCTAGAATGGAACTGAACAGTGGGCCTCCTCTTAAAGGGGCATGATGTCCTCACAGAAGTATGCAGTGGCATTATTTCCCACTAAGGCCGCTTGCTATATTTGCACACAATGCTTCCGGAAGGGCAATGGCCATGGATTAAGGAAGGTGTTTTGAGGGAGGCATTGAATTATTGACTGGATGATTGCATCTCTTGTTGTTTTGACTAGCAATTGAGGGGGAGAAGGAGGAGAAGGAGAAGGAAGGTAGATGGAGGAGGAGAGGAGGCAAGAGCAAAGAGCAAGAAAGGCAGAGGTGAGGCAGAGAAGGGAGCCTGCAAGCTCTTCTTGGATTCTGCCACAGTCTTAGCTAGTAAGCAGATTAAGAAAGGGTAGAAAGGGATGGAGCTTAGAAGGACCCACATGCCCCCCCCCATTCTGGCCTTTTAGGTGCTGGCATCCATGTTCATGCTCCTTTCCTTCAAAGCAGGGTTGAGGCCCTGCTCCCATCTCCATGGAGAGGGTCTAGTCAGTGCTGTTTCCTTTGCGAATGACCTGGCTGATTCCACTTTGCCAGGATCTAAGCATTTAAAGAGCATCAGGATCACAGTGGTACTGAGTGATGTCAAGGATTTAGCAGAAGGGAGGCCTCCATCTGAGTGGTGCCTCAGGGAATTTTCTAGGCATTTGGTGTTAAAGGTTCTCCAGAGGGCTTGCATTCTTTCCAAACTGGTGGCTGCCTGCATTAGTTAGGATGCTTTCCACTACAACTATTGGGAAACACCAACTCCTATTAACTTACAATAATGGCATGTTTTCCCCATAGGGAGAACCAAAATCAGGGGAGAGAAAGTGCTTGTGCAAGGGTTCAGAGGTGTCGGTGAAGCCTTGGGTACTTCTCTTCCTTTATTCTGACATTCTTAGTGACATCTTGTTAACATTGGTTGGCACCTATGCTGAGCATATTCATATTCTTGGCCTTTTGTCTAAAGAGTTGACATTAAAGGCTCACGTGGATTTATAAAAGAAGCAAGATAACTCTCTGGAGTTGGGGTAGGGAGTCTGGATGGCTCAGTGGTTAAGGGAGTGCTGTTCTCAAATAGCATCAGAAGTAAAGCTGTACTGTGATCCACACTGATATGTCAGTCCTCTGGCACCTTTTTTCTAATTTCTCTGGAGCTGACTCTCCAGGTGTGTCTGGAATTGGGAACCCAGAGCATCACATGCCAGTATGCAACATTTTCTAAAGCCAGTCTCAGGATTCTATGTGCATTTGAGTGTTAGAAACTCCTAGACCTGTCAAGATGCCTACAGGAGACAGAGAAAACTGTCTCAGGCTCAAGGCGAACACCATCTGCAGTCTTGGTCTCTGAGCTCTTGTAGGCTTGAATGCAGTGTATCTCTTGGAGCCTCTTTTTGTATTACAGGGAATGTTTTTGGCTTCCCAGCTTTCCTTTTAGCATCTCACATGCTCCTGGGGTCATCTTTCCTGTAGTGGTATAGAGTTTAGGCAAAACCTAAGCTCTCCAGATGGAGAGTTTTGCAACATAAACCCTAAGCTTATATCGACTTCACTTGGACATTGAAAGGGGAATATAGTCAAATCATCTATCTACCCATCCATTCACCAGTCCATCCATCTGTCTATCCATCCATCTACCTATCCACCTATCTACCCCTCTAGATGGGATCCCATGATTTCTAGGCTAGCCTCATACTAGCTGTATAACAGAGGGTTATACAGCTTCTGAACTTCTGGTCTCTACTTTCTGAGTGCTGGGCTTAAAGCTGTATACCATCAGGTCCATTGATTGATGATTGGTTTATTTCCTTAAGACTAGATCTACTGTAAAACCCATGGTACTTCATCAAACTTGAGAAAAAAAACGGAAAAAATATCTCCAAACCACCACCACTACCACCACCACCACTACTACCACCACCACCACCACCACCACCACCACCAAATCCTAAGTGAAATCAGCATTAGATCTTCCACCTTTCCTGAAGACAGTATTTCCATGGAGATGAGGAATGCCTGTTCTTTCATTAGCATTTCTATACTCCATCTTCCCCTCTCAGACCCCAGCCCTGCCTGCACATTGCCCATGTAGGAGTTCACCACTAATGGATCCTCTGTTTTAGCTCTTGTCTTTGTTTTCTCTGATCGCCTTCATTTAGGCAAGCTCAAAGGAGGAAAAGCAGTGTTTACCAATGGCTTATTTACCTGGGGTAAGTTCTAGTCACTAACACATTTTGTTGGTTTCTATTTTTTCCCCTAAACTTGGTGAGTTGCAAGGTAATTAATCTGAACAAGCTGAGGATCTTTATGAAGCAACTGTTATGTGCCCAGCATTCTGGTAGATACTGTGTGTTTGTCTGTGCTATTGATGGCATATATTTTGGGGCTGCTGAGGCTGAACTGATTACTGTACAGGTGTTCTAGGACTGTCCTTGACTTTACTGCCAAGATGGAGTGGAGGTGGTAAGGTCCAGTCGGGTAGAATGCCCTAGCCTAGCAGAGGAGATGAAAGGCACAAGGTTTCAATTGAACTCATTAAAGCTGTAAGCACTTGTGGTATTTTTATGTTCACATTGGAAATCAAGAGCTTCATGTCAACTGTTGGCTGCTCTGAGACCCATTTCTTGTGGGACATGTATTCAGCAGAGCTCAAAACTTTGGATAAAGACAGAAATAGGGTGAACATCAGCCCTGCCCCCTCACTTGCTTATTGCAGCCCTTCAGGAGTGACAGCTGTGAGGTGTGAGTGAGGGGATGCTGGAAAAATGCTCTAATTTGCTTTTTCTGTCTCACATTCAACTTAGCACCCTTGACTGTAGCCCCTAGCAGCTCCCCAGTTCTAAGACTTCTGGAGACTTGAGGCAGGTGAGGGGTGTTGAGGGGGAGGAGAGTCAAACTAAAAAGCAAAACATAGAGGGGGAAGCCAAATCAGGGGAAAATTATCTAGGGCAGCACATGACTAGACAGGTGCATATAGTCCCCAGACTGTGGAGTTCCCCAACCCTAATCTGGCTTTCCTAAGATGAGAGAGAAGGCTTCTGTAAAGTTCTGAGATCTCTTTAAGGTTCCCCAAAATCAACATAGAGAGGAAGGACTTAGAATTTGGGTATGCCTAGTGATAAAACCAAGGGCAGGTGTCTGGGATTTATAAGTCTGGGGAGGGGAGCACAAGAGTGTCATTTATCCATCCAGACTTCACTCCTCGGGCACTGACTGGGGCAGTGTGGGGTGGTGGTGGTGGAAGAGGTGGAAGCTCTGCTGAGATGGCAATATCCCCAAGAGGTGACAAGGCTTGCTCTATCAGACACCTTCTGTGTGCCGGGGGCTGAGTGAAAGGCTTCAGTCTTGAGAAATGGTTCTCAGCTAACCATAACTAACAGGTGAGGAAACATGCAGAGAGGGGTTGGGTTGCCTTAGCAATATCACTAAAGCCGGGATCTGGTGGGAACAGAGGATACCTGTGTGGAAACAGAGGAAGGCAGATGAGAGCAAGACAAGGAAGTTATTGATTGGGAGGGTGATGGGGGCTTAGAGAAGTTCCATGAGCTGGAGATGGTCCTTTCTGTGACTCCGTAGAGAAAGTGTTATTGGGTGAGGGTGATAAGAAACGTGTCAATCATTAGTGGCACTCTTTACCTCTAGAATGTTTCACTGAGCACAAGCCATGGTCCCATGTACCCCAGAGCCTTTACAAGTTCACTTCTGTCTGGCTAGAGTCCTTGCTGCTCCTAATCTTTGTATATTGGCTTCTTCTTCCCTGCCAAATTGTAATTTAAAGTCATTGCCCATAAAGCCTGGCACATGGTAGATGCTCGGCAGAAATCTGTTGAGAAGTTGGAAAGACTTTTAGGTGAACTTTTTGGCATTTTGATGTCTTATGCAGACCAGAGCTATAGAAGTGGAGATGAGGTTGAAGCCAACCTGGACTTTCTTGGTCAAGATGGAGGTTTAAGCTCCTGTGCCTGCTTTCCCCTGCTGATCCTGAGAAAAGTTGTTGTGTTCCTCACAGGCTGAGGCTAAAGTGATGCTGGAGTGAACGTGGAGGCTTGCACATCCTCTGTAGCATATGTTGTGTGGTGGCCAGAGCTTTCCTAAGGGACAAAGGACCCTCTAAATAATAGCTAGAGACATCCCATTTTGAACTCTCTTCTTGGGTTGGCATGGGGACCAGATGCAAGTTTATCTTTCCTACCTGAGTTCTTCTTTTGTGAATTACTACACAATAGTGGCAGCAGATACTTAGAGGCTACTGTGTGTGCCAGGCACTCTGCCAGGCCTTTTAAGTCCGCCATTTTGTCGAAATCTTCCCTGTGTCCCGCTAAATAGCATGACTCCCTGGGGACAGCCCTGAGCCATGCTGAACCTTGCAAGCTATTTCTTGATGCAAAGTCCCTGTCAGATTTACAATACCACCAAGCAGAAGGCACTTCTCTTGCCAGAAGACTCCAAACTTGAACGTTAGAACATTTTTTTTTCCATTCTATGTGTGACCAAGCAAGTTCTGGCTGTTGCAGTAACCGCAGAATTCCCCGTGCTTCATAATCACTTGCATTATTTATTGTCCTGGTTATTAGTAATAAAAGCCATAATGATTCAGCCTTAAGGTTGGTGAGGCAGCAGCAGGCGGTGCCTGACCTTTGTAGGGATATTAATATACTTTCACAGCCTCCCTTCAGATGGTCCAGACTCATGGAATGGAAGCCAGCCCCTGAAAATAATCGTAAAACAAAAGAATCAATTATCTCTCACCAGGGTGTTGATTGGCAAGTAAGAACTAAGTGTTTTACAGGAAGGCCTTCAAAACAGGACCACATCTCTGGCCAACTTCTAGAAAGTGTGAGATATGAAAGCAAGGCCGGAGGAGCTGTTGTTTGCTCTGGCCTGTCACTTCTGGGTAGAGCTGGTGTGTGGATAGCATCAGCTGCCTTAGTAGGGCCTAGAGCTTGTCCCTTTCCCAAAGGTGTTGTAGCACGATGTTTTAATCCCCCCCCCCCCCCCCCAGTATTTGGCTGGCTAGTGAGGCTGCATGGAAAATGTCAGCCTGATGGCCCAGGCCAAAGCCAGCATGCCTCTCAGCTAGCTTTGCTGGGCTGACGTGGCTTGTGGCTGGAAGCTAATGGAAAGGTCACAAAAGCCCAGGACAAGGGAAGGGATGGGGCCAATAGCACTGCCCTGTAACGTGATCTGGAAGATGAAATTGTAGCGTGGAGCTGAGAGATGCAGGGCTGGGGAAAGAGACCTCAGCATTTTCCATGATTAACTTTCTAATAGTAACCCTGTGTGTACAGCGGGTGCTTAGCAACGGGAGGCATCTTCTCAGAGAGTGCATTAATAAAGTGCATGTGGCTTCCCACTGTGATTTGGTTTTCCCCTGCTTGCTGGAGGCAGAGAGATCAGACCACAGACCTGTAGCCCTCGAGGCTGAAGTCAGGAGGCAGCTGAGTGTGTCTCCTTCCCTAATTGAGTTGTCCCTTCCCTGGAGAATCCAACAGAGCCCCTCTTGCCTCAGAGTCACAAGGAAATGGATGCTTAGGGAATTCCTCAGGAGTTGGGACAGAACCCCAACCCTTAGAATTGTGTGATGTGATGTGATGTATGCACTTGTGCATGTGTTTGCTTGCATATATGTGAGTGTGTATGTGCATATGTTTGCATGTGTGTGTAAATTTGTGTTTGTATATATGTGTGTGTGAGTGCAAGGGGACACAAGCCCTTGTGTTTTTTCAAGCCCATGTGTATATGTAGGCCAGAGGTTGACGTCAGGTGTTTTCACTCTTTCATTTCTCATTTTACTTAAGAGAAAAAAATAGATTTATTTATTTTACATGTACAAATGGTTTACCTGCACATAGATATGTGCACCATAAGTGTGCCTGGTGTACTTGGGAATCAGACCTGAGCATCAGGTCCTCTGAAACTGGAGCCATGGACATTTGTGAGCTACTGTGTGGATGCTGGGGACCAGCCTCAGGTTCTTTGCAAGAGGAATAAATGCTCCCAAGTACTGAGTCATCTCTTTAGAGCCTACCTTATTTTTGTTTGTTGGTTTGTTTGTTTGATATAAATAGACTTGCAGTAGGTTCATCTCCTACTCCCATCTCTTATCTTCCTTTCCCCCATATCTTATTTGCCCATTATAGCTGTTTAGCAAGGTGTGAAGACCCTCCTGACTCCACCTTAGCAACACTGGTATCACAAGTGGTATTGCCACTCGACTAAGCTTTTACGCTGGGGCAGCAAGTATCTTGTCCACCAGCCATCTCTCTAGCTTTCAGCCCTTAGAGATCTAGAATTTATCATAAGTCTGCAGTAATGGTGTCATGGGTTATGAAGAATGCTCGGGCTGGTCCAGGAGGGCCTGGGTTACTGGAGATAAAGAAAAGTTCCACTATGGCATTTGGGGCCTGAGGCCTGCTGCAGCTTAGTCTGTTTCAGGTGCTAGGGAACCAGTGGTAAGACAACAGACTTGGAGTCATTTGAACTTATGGACTAGTGTAGGAAGTCACAGCATGGTAAATGGGCAGTGGTTTCACTTCCTATGATATTGAATGGTTGTGACTATGAAGCAGGTCATTTGAGTGTGTGGATGACTAGTCAGGTTCTCTTTAAGGACCAGGAATCCATGAGATATCTGTCTGAGGGAATGGTGTACTCAGATATGTGGAATGGTAGTGCTTAGAGTTTGGTTGCTGGAGTGACTCTGTCTGCTGCCCTGCTCTCCCCCGCCGCCCCCCCCCCCCCCCGTCTTCCTCCTTGTTTTGTTTGTTCCTGGGGTACTTGTCATTGTCAATCAATACCTTTACATTTGGCACATCTGTGTGCATTGTCACTTGCTTCCATGACTATCCCCTGAGAGCTCTATTTTATCTGTTCTGTCCAGTTCTCCACCAGGGAGGAGCCCAGAGAGGTGATTCTCTGCATCTTCTGGCTTGAAGAGGAGATGAAAAAAGTTGATGGACAGGAGAGGGGGTGGAGCCTAGTGAGAGGTGAGGAGGTCAAGGCACAGGGATAGAGGAAATGGCTGGAAACGGAGCCTGTAGATGTCCATGTCATGTCCCTGTCTCACTCCTTGCTGGGAGGGAAGGAATGGCTAGGAATTAGGTCCCTGGGTCTGTGAGCCCTGCCTTGGGCATCTCAGAGTCCCTTGCTTCCAGCTCTTCCTGTGCCCTGTCATGCCACGATGCTTCTTCAGTTGCTGTGTGGAATCTAAATCTGTGATTAACCCTGATGTCAAAATAGCAGAGGCATGGAGTCCTTTTGAAGGACGTCAGGATCCCACCCAGGCTCAGGGTGCCCCACATGTCCAGAGGTAGGGATCACTGTGTCCAGAGGCACTGACTGTATGTACTAATGGGTACTGTGCTGGCTGAAGCCAGTAGCATCATTTCCTGTGCAGCTGTGCTCATGGCCCTGAAGCAGAAGTCTCTATGGCTGCCGACTCCAGTCTATGTTTATACCAGGGAGTTACACTGGAGTGCCCCTTACCCCTTTTCCTGCCCTTTTCATTGCACACACCTGTGTCCCTTAGCTGTTAGCCTTTGCTGTCTGCCCCAGCTGCTCTGCAACTGTGCCCATTTGCGTACAGGTGCGCAGCTCCTCGAGATGAGGATGGGGAGGCTCTCTTTCAGAGGCTTTCTTCTCCTTCGCTCACCTCTCCTACCCACACAGGAGAGTTTCCGATCTGTACATCCACACTGGAACACAGAAATGTGATGAGGCCATAGTGGAAAGTTCTGTAGGCATCTTGTCCACTGAGAAAAGCAGGAGGGGAGAAGGAAGGGAGGAGGGGCGTCAGGAGTCCACCTGCAGCTCAAGCACAGGCTTCGGCTTTGTTCAGTGCTCTTAAGAAATTTCTGACTTCTTCATGTCTCATACATTATGTAGCTATCATGTGTTTGGGCCTGTCGGAGGCACTGGACACAGCAGAGAGTAATGCCGACCGTCCTGCCTTGGAGAGCTTGAGGTTCCAGTGGTAGGAACAGCCCTTGCATAGGGCGAAGAAGACAAGATGTGACCAATGGGGATGGCACAAAGGGACTCTTGACACAGGGATGGGGAGCACTGAATATAAGAGGACGTCTTCATGTCCCATAAGGGGCCTCAGGTCAGCCGTTGTGGGCTACTGTGGTCAGAGGAGGAAGCAAGCCCAAGAGTGCTGAGATAAGATGGTGTGGTAGGGCAGCTGGTTGGAGTCTCCTTCAATGGAGAGATCAGTTCAACATGTGTCACTTGCAAAGTTTGGTCTCCCAAGACACCCTAGCTGTATGCGTCTCTCTTCGGGCTGGGGCTCAGAGATCATTTGCCTTTTGACTGAGTTACTTGGTTCTGTTTGGAGCTGCTCCTGTGTTCTGTAGGCTCTGGGTGTGGCTGCAGGGCTGGGAGATGGAACGCCCCACCCTTCCTTGTGGGGCTCCCAGCTGGTGGATCCTGGAAGTAGGGTATGTAAAGGAGGATCTGATGGTGGGACTGTTGAGTGCTGGGAAGGGGTGGAGCCAGTCTTGAGTATGGGCAAGCATGAGGAGAGGCAAGCCCTAGGACTTGGGCAGTGGCACCTACAGTGTGATTTGTGATGATTTCCCTGGGGTTTGTTTCCAACCTCAGAGTAGGTGGAGCCATGATTGCTGCTAGCTGTCTGTCATCTTGGTTTAGACCTGTATGTTTAGACTACAGCCAGGAAGTCCTCGGTAAGGAGAAATAGAGGAGAAAGAAGCCTTCTGATCTTCTTAGGATCACTGACACCCTACTCTACTTCATCATTTCCATTTACGAACCAAAGTTTTTGGATACATTATCTGGGTTGTTCACTTTTGTAACAAAAATGATTGAAGATCTGCACAGATGGCCTGTATTCCTTCATGACATCTTGACTAATAGGCACAACAGTTGCAACCCACCCCTTTCCCCTGTGCCTTTAAAAAACACCGTCTTTGGATTAAGGAAACAAATGTGGGCCTTCTGTATATTCTCACAAATGTCTCCTGGGTTCCAAAGTTCTGCTGACAGCCAGGATGGGAGCAAGCACTGTTTGGCCTCTTTGCTGGAGAGTCCCAGTGAGTCCCCTCTGAGGTCAGGAAGAAACAGATAAGGGCAGAGCTTCAGGCCATATGCCTGAAAAACATAGAGAACATGTCTCCCATGTCTGTAACAATGGCTTCTACATGTGGGTGTATGAGGTAAAGGTCAGAGGTCAAGGACATCTAAAAGGCTAAGCATAGGGAATTGGAAGTTATAAAAGGAGAATAGAGGGGATGCAGCTTTGTGGGGGCAGGTCTCCTTTGCTCCTAGCTCAGCTTCCCCTTCAAACGAGTCTCTTACTACTGGTCCAGGCCTTAAAGAGAATACCAAAGCCACACTCTTGGGGTAAGCTGGTCTAATGTGACCCCATGTGAATCCTATGACAAAGGAGTGGTCCACTTGGGTGGGTGGGCATGTGGAATGACTTTTCTCCCCTTGTTGGCATGTCTAGGATTGACTCTCTGCCTATAGCTTCCCCTGAGACCTGACTTGTTCCAAAGGACAGAATAACATGCCTTGGGGTATAGTGGGGGTTGCTGGACCTCAGACAGAAGCACCGTCTTTCCCTTTGGACCTCACAAAGAGCCTGATGTACCAGGCTATACCGAGGGGAAGCCTCATATTGCTCACTGATGTTATCAGGAAGCTTCTGGCCTTCGTGCCAGGCAGGTAAATTGATTTTTTTTTTTCAGTCTGTGGAACATCTAAAGATAGGCAAACTGGTGTGCTGCTAGCATTGAGAATGACAGGCCATCTGTGAATCATAAGCCTACCCACCGAGGTTGTGCAGGCCCAAGGCTGGTGGCAGGAAGGAAGCTCTGCTAGGAGAAGTGGCCAGATGCCGGTGGGTGCCACTCAAGGATGGGGTGGGAGTAGAGGGTGGAGAGAGGGAGTCAGCCTTGCTGGTGAGTCTGGGATCAGCTTTCTAGTTCCCAGGAGGGTGCTCAGCTGCCTGACTCAACAGGACTGGAGCTACAGTAGTCACTGTTGTGTGTGCAGCATCTGTGGCTGGATGGGACAGGGCAGTCCCAGCAGGGGTGAAGCCTCAATGTGGCTGGCTCTCTTCCTGGTTCAAAGGCCTCACACATCCAGCCTAGGGTTGCTTGGTTTAATTCCTGATGCCTTTCTGTCTTTGAATCATTTGGCTAGTTCTTTGGAGCACTTTATGTTTTTCAGGGATTTCTCACCCCCTGCCTCCCATACAGGCACACACACTAAGTTCCTTCTAGACACTGGACAAAGTACTAGATACAGTGCTCGCTACAGTACATTAGGCAGCAGTGGGGGATAGCTTTTCGGTGGCGATGTCAGTTTCTGTTAACCTCTGGGAAGATAGCCAGCAAGGTATGGAGTAATGGAAAATATTTCCTGATGGTGGGAAAGGCCTCTCTGAGGAGGAGATAACTGGAAAGGAATCCAGCGCAGTGGAAATTGGAGGGAAGAATCTCTCAGTAGAACCAGCTTGTACAAAGGTCCTGAGGTAGGATGGGAAGGTGTTTGCCCTGTTTAGACTGCACAGACACATCTCCGAGGAGATGGGGAGTGTACAGCTCAGGGTGCTATGCTAGGAGGTTTCCAGGGGATATTTTTTTTATAGATCTTTGTAGGCAACAGTGAGGAGGTTGACTTTCCATGTCAGTACTAGGAACACTGTTGGAGGGTTTTGGCTAGCCATGCATGCAACCTAGTTAGAACTTGCTAAAGCTCAGTCTGTAGCAATGAACCTGAGAAGCAAGCAGGACAGGCAAGGAAGCAGAAATCAAGAGCAGGATATCACCCAGTCCTGGTGAGAAGGAATAGAGGATCAAACTGGAGCCATCTCAACCTGCACAGCAGCCCCATTGGAGGAAGAAACAGGTCCTCAAACTAGCAAGGACGTGTTCCAGACTGCACCTATCATCTTAGCTTAAGGACTTCCTTGTTTCTGCTTGCCTTATTCTGGGGTCTCAGGAGGCTAGGCTACCTTGACTGTCAGACCGGTGTTGGGTCTTAGCTGAGAGCCATCCCTGGGGAGGATGGCTGCCCTGACACAGTACCCAGGAGAGGGGCTAGAAAAGCAGTTACCTTCTTCCCACTCTGGAGTCCCAGGTCAAGGTGTTGGTAGGACTGAAGCTGCATTCCTGTGAGATCCTTTTCCTTGGCTCACAGGTGACCTGGTTCTTTTCTCTCTGTGTAGTCACATGGCCTTTGATTTGGCTCCTAGTCTCTTCCTCCTAGGACACTAGTCTTAGTGGATGAGGATGTACTCCAGTACTCGCTTTGACTTGGTTTGTTCTTTACAAACCTATCTAGTCTCCTATGGAGATCGAGAGTTAAAGATGTCTGCAAGTACAGTGTGGAGACCACACCCCCAGCATGCCTATCCTTTTTGTGCCATCTCAGTGGGTGGCATTGGGCTCACACATGCTGTTGTTGTCCTCTGAACACTCAGCACACTTGTTTAGTTTATCTCCAGGACAGTGATCGGCCAGCGCTAGCAGATCTTTGTGGGTGGCCATGTGCAAGAGTGCCTTCTGAGGACCAGCAGTGTGAGGTGGCAGATGGGGTTGGCAAACACAACAGGTGTGGCCTATGCTGGTCCCGGGCAGTGAGTGTGAGAAAGAACCAATGTGCCGTTTTCATTTAGCCACCAGCTTTAAAACATGTCTCCTGTAAGCACACAGATGTTGGGCTGTTTATCAGGGGAGGTGGTAATAAACAAATTTATTAAAAATAACCAACACCATCAGTCATTTCTAGGTGCCAAGACTATTTCTTAACATTCTGTGTCATATTTATCTTGATACCACAGAAATTCAGTGAGCAGGTGTCACCCTTATGAGTCCTATCTTAGCGATGAAGAAATGACAGGTTGAGAGGAACAAAAGATATCTCTGGTCCTTCAGCCAGGCTCTGGTAGAGCTGGGATCTGCAAACATCAGAGTTCCTTTCCTCTATCTACTATGCAATTGGTACTTTAAGCACTCCCCCCCCCAAGCCGAGTTCCCAGTACTTACATGGCTCCTTACAACCACCTTTAACTCTAGTTCCAGGGATCTATCGCCATCTTCTGGTCTATGCGGGCACAACATATAGTTGGTGCACAAAAATATATGCAGGTGAAATACCTGTATGTATTAAATAATAAAAAAAAAAATTAAAGAATTTTTTTCCCAGTAAAGAATGGATGTTTCAAGTTCTTAATGAGACTTGATTTTTCTGTTGGGTACCGTACAAGGCAGGCAAACTTTCCTTATGGTCTTGTGTTTCTTAAAATCTGCTCCATCAGCCAGCATCTTATTCCTTCTGTATGGCTCTCTTAGAAAGTTATATTGTCAGGCCCCAGTCCAGCTACTGGAACAGTTAGTGACCTTGGACCTGGGCCTTGGGGGTAACTGGCTTTCCATGTAATCCATACCTTCTTGCTGGATTGACAGCCTTGTGGGGTTTTGGTGTTCCTGGTTCACAGCGACCCTGTTGTACTCCCTTGTATTTGCATTTCTAAGTCTGAGGCTGGGTATCTATAAGCAGCCAGAATCTGAGGCTCAGGCAGGTTGAGGACAGAAGCTATGTGGCTTCAAATCTTCAAGTCAGGTGACTGGCTCAACAGAGGATTAGGGTCTACTATGTTTGGGAAACACAAGTTTTCTTTAGTGAAGAATACCTCCCTGTAATATGTAATCCACCCCCTCTGTGTATTATAAACCAGAGGTCAATATCGTGTGTGCTTCTTAATTGCTGGAGAGATGCTGAGTGATTAAGAATATTAGCTGCTCTCAGAGAGGATTTGAATCCAGATCCCAACACCCACACAGAAGCTTAAAACCCATCTGGAACTCCAGCTTCAGGAGAGATCTGACAGCCTAGCTTCTCTGAACACTGCGTGTACACACAGCGAACATACATGCATATGAGCAAAACACTCATGCAAAATAAAAATATTAAAACTAAATAAAGCATGACATTAATTCTTACCTTTCCAATTGTAAAACATACATACTCACATTTCTTGTAGGAAACCCAGAAAATAAATAAAAAGTATAGGATGATTATTGTCCAAAAGCCAGAAAAATAACCAATGCCAGGAAGGTTGTATGCTGGAACCCTGGCTCACCGCTAGTGGAGTAATGGAAGCTGTTTATCTTATTAGGCACTGAATTATCATCCGTTCCCAACATTTCACAGAAAAAAAACAGGAACATAAACAGGAGTCACTGGAAGCAGGACTGTAACTGAGGATTTGGATTCCCTGGATTAGCATTCATTTTAAACTTCAGGTTTTTTTTTTTTTTTTATCTTTTGTCTATGTGAGTGAATGCTTGATCTAAACGCATATCTATGCACTGCTTGCATGCCTGCTGTTCATGGAGGCTACAGGAGTGTCAGATCCTCTGGAAGTGGATGTTGTGAGCCATCATGTGGATGCTAGGAATTGAACCCAGGTCTACTGAAAGAGCAGCCAGTGCTCTTAACCACTGAACTATCTTTCTAGATCCTATGGACCTTTTTCTTGATTAATGATTGATATGGGAAGGTCTAGACCACTGTGTGCAGGGTCACTCATGGGCAGGCGCTCCTGGGTTATATAAGAAAAGCAGGCTGGGCAAGCCATTGAGCAACACTCTTCCATGGTTCCTGCCTCTGTCGCTGCCAGAGCTCCTGTCCTAACTGCCCTCTTTATAGACTGGGGGTGGGGGGTGGGGGGTGGAGAAAGATGGCTCTTGGGAGCTTGCTGGCCCACCAGTCTAGCTGAAACTAGGAGCCCCAGATTCAGTGCAACATCCTTGCTTATAGAATAAGGTGGGAATTAATAGGGCCTGAGATACCCTGCTGGGACCTCTGGCCTCTGCATGTGCATATGCACACATGACCCACATGTGCGTATGTGCATACCTCATGGCACACAGAAATATAGAGGTGAGAGCACCAGTTACATATCCAAGGTGATGCGTGCAGATATTTTAAGGTATTTTGTACCACCCCTTCCTTACAATTCCTTTCCATTTCATTAGCGGGTCTTTGTTTTTGTTGTTTTGTTCTGTTCTATTTTGTTTTGTGTTTTGCAGATTGGATCTGGCTGTATAGTCCAGGAAATAGCTTTATAAAATGATATCTTTTTTTTTCCTTGGCGTAAATGTAGCAACAATTCTTCCTTCCTTCCTTCCTCCCTTCCTTCCTTTCTTTCTTCCTTCCTTTCTTTTTTTTTTTTTTAAAATTAGTTATTTTGTTTATTTACATTTCAAATGTTGTCCTCCTTCCTGGTTTTCCATCCATAAAGCCCCCTATCCCATCACCCCTCTCCTTTGTCTCTATGAGGGTGCTCACCCACCTACCCACCCCATTCCTGGAGAGGGGGAGGGAGGATACTGAGAAGGAAGCTGGGGTGCTGCCGCTGTGCCCTGAAGCATGTGAGTGCTTCTGTGCTGGGCTGGGCTGGGCTGATTAGCGTCCAGCCACTGGCCTCTCAGAGTCTGCCCACGGGAAAGAACAGCCAGTTCACAGGTAATCCCTTGATATCGAGCTCTGGTTCCAGTCTAGCGATTTTTATCTAGGCTGATTGCAAGTTCAGCCCTGGCTGGGCCAGTGCGATGCTCGCTCAGTCCTCAGATCGCATTTCATGGCAAGCAGCAGGGCAGGTCCCCTCTGTCTTTCTCCTGTATGCCCTGAGATGCAGCATTTCAAGGGATGAGAACTGGACTGGGTGAGGAACCAAGTGGAAAGCGCCTTCATTTCTCATTGCTCTGCCTCCCACGCATTTGCTCCCTTTTGCTTTTTCAAAAGCAGTTTGGTTGTATGGAGTTGAGGTTTGCAACATGACTGTGTAAGAGCCAATGAAACATCTCTGCCAGCTTTTGTAGTGACAAAGGCAACTTATATTTTCCGTTAAAGCCGAAACCTTTAATGTGTAAGAACTTAAAAAAAAATTACTGGACATTAGATCTCTTCAATGTGTCTGCTCTGGTATCCTTTGACCTTTGACCTATTCTTTATAATTTTCTTTTACTTCTTTCCTCCTCTGCTAGAAACCTTCATTTCATATTCACTGTGGATTCTAGTTTTTTCTCTCTCTTCCTCCCTCCCTCCCACCCTTCCTCTCTCACTCCTTCTCTCTCTCCCTCTTCTTTTCTTTCTTTCATATCTATTTGTGTGTGTGACATCATACAGTACTTTTCTTGTCTTACCTCACTTGGCATACCATCCTTTGCATCCATCTATGTTGTTACAAAAGCCATTCACCCTCTGATAAACAATGGAAGCCCAGTTGGGAATGTGCTTGCTGTACAAACATGAGTTTGAGCCCCAGAACTCATCTGAAAAAAGCTGGGCAGTGTGCACATGCTTGTGATCCCAGTGCTGAATCAGAGGCAGGGGAATTCTTGCTGCTTGTTGACCAGTCAGCTCAATCTACCTGGTGAGCCCTGGGTCAATGACACCCTTTTTGACAAAACCAAAATGGACAGTTCCTGGGGGCATGACACCTAAGGTTGGCCTATGGTCCCAAAACACAGGCCTCTCCTGCCCCGTAACAAGAGGATAGCAAAGAGGTCAGTGGGAAGAAGTGGGAGAGAAGAAGGAGAGGAGAGGGAGGAGAGGGAGAAGGGAAAGAAGTAGAGAGAAAAATAAAACAATTTGAAGTTACATAGAGTTTTTTTTTTTTTAAGAAAAATTTAATTCTTTTTGGCAGATTATAGAAATAAAAATTGGCTTCCCACAACCCGTTGGAGAAATAGCATTCTGTTCTTATTTTGAGCTGACAGCCTAAACATTGGTCTAGATTGAATGGACCATTCTGGAATGAAGCTCTGTGATGGTTGTGGGAGGAGCGAGGAAGAGGATGAAGGCTGGAAATCCAAGGCTGCAGGGGAAACCCTTCTCCTCTCCTCACTTCCTCTTCTCTTCTTCTTACTTCTCTTTTCCTCTCTTACACAAATTTAAGAATATATACCCTAATGGTGTCCATGGTTTCTCTTGTATGAAGGAATCTCTGATAAGACTCCATCTTTTGACTCTGGAATGTTCTGGAAAGATGACAGGCAGAATGAGTCAAGGGCACAACTCTGTCCTAGAGGCTCCCTATTGGTGCCTTTAATTTTGCCTAAAGAAAATATAATTAGCTCTCCATGTGAGTTTGAAGGGTTAAAATTTACCAAGAGCAACAAGGAGGTGGGGCACACTACACATTCTCCAAGGAAATGGCTTTTAGGGTTCCCTCCTCAATGACCAGTGAGTGTTCAGATCCTAACTGCACATCTTTCCTCTTCATGGTACTCTCTGTCCTGTTGAGGCCTCTGTGGATCTTGCTCAGATCATTGCAGTAGTCTTCCAACTGGGCCCCTGACTCTCATGTCCCACCAACCAGCTGGGCTTTCAGAATGCTGGCATTTCACATTCCTCAGTGATGATTCTTCCATAAGCCCCTTGTTAGTTGAAGGGAAACAGAAACCCCAGGTTTCCTTTCATGGAAGCCTTTTTTTTCCCCCAAGAGTCTTCATAATCTCTCCCTGTTTTATCTCTGTCTTTGAACTCCAGCCCACCAGCTGCCTCCTCCTATTTAGTGCCCCTTGTCTTAGTGTATTCTACACTTTTGCTTCCTTGTTTGCATAGCTTGAAATCCCACTTGCCCATGGCCAGCTTTCCCCAATAGCTCGATTCTGACATTCCAAGAATCAACCTCTCTCTTTATTCTAACAAATCAGCTTTCCCTTCTGTAGCCTTTACACCACTTCCTCACTCAAAGTTTTCATCTTAATGCCCTCTGTTAGAAGTCTGTAGACTCCAGCCTTATTTCCTTTCATTTTATGAAGCTCTGTGAGTGCTGCTCATTGCAGGCTAAGGTACCTTGCACATGGTCAGTAACCCAGAGGGTTGATGCATTAATGGACCCATGAGTAAAGGAACCTTGTATTGTCAGTTTTTATCTCCATCCTTCTCTGTTGTTTGGCTTGCACTAGGCTTCACAGGCACCTCCTGTTGTGTTGTAGCATGGATCTGGATTGACTTAGCCCAAGCACAAGGCAGGTAGTGATACCTGAGAGAAGTAGAATGGGAGATGGGCTGAAGGACTGCTGACTCAGCTGCCAGGCTGTGTCTCTTCTGGGCTCTCAATCAATGAGCGATGGCATGAATGGACAGATGGCCACAGAGAGAATGGACAGATGGCCACAGAGAGAATGGACAGATGGCCACAGAGAGAATGGACAGATGGCCACAGAGAGAATGGACAGATGGCCACAGAGAGAATGGACAGATGGCCACAGAGAGAATGGACAGATGGCCACAGAGAGAATGGACAGATGGCCACAGGCTTGTCCAGGACTCCAGTCTTCTAGATCTGTACTTTGCAACTTCAGAGGTTCACAGCCTGGGACCTTCTGGGAAAGGCTCAAAGATGTAGTATTAAGGCAACTCATTTTCCTGCAGAAATAGATCTTCTGCAAAGCTTAGAAATAGATATGTTTTAATGTTGAGTCCACTTTATCACAGCATGGAGAAGGGTGAGATTCTTGTGCTTTTAGTAAGACAGACAATACTCTGGACTCTTTCTGCAGTGGAAGGTGCACATCCTTGCTTCCAGCTCCAGGCTGTACCAGAAGCTAAGAGAGGGATGTTCATTCTTGGCTTTCTGGATATGACAGATAATGAGCTGGCTGAAGCCTTCTTCAGTTCCCCATCTCCTGCCTCCAGCCATGGCGTAAGATACAGCTGGTGGCCACAGGTTAGACTTAGAGGTGGATGGAGCTTAGTTCAGATTCCTCTAGCTGTGCAGACACTGCAGGCAGAGAACAACCAGGGAAGGGGAGAGGACTTTAATTTTCTACATTCTTTCCAGGAGAGAGAAGTGAATGCTGAATATGTGATACCACAGCGAAAACTACATGTAATTACACAGCTAGAGTAGTTCAGGTCCCTGTGTCAGCATCAGCAGAAGAAACTAGCTTTTGTGAGTCAGGAGGATAACAAAAACTGGACAACTGGACAACTGGGTACGATTTGGCTGATGGTGATAGTAGATTGGACTCTGACAAGGAAAGACCAGCAACCTGTGCCCTGCCCTCCTGTACCTTCCCATGCCTTTTGGTTAAAGTGAACATTGGCGTATGACATGCACCTCCCATGGTGTCTGAACTGTTAAATTACAAACCCCCTAATGCAGAGGATAGTTGCACTGACAACTCCAGTAAGATGTGACATTTCAGACACTTGATTTCCTGTAGCTAAGGGGATGGTGACCCCTCCCAGCCATGGATAGCCTCATAGAGCCTACTCTGAGTACAGAGTACTCAGTCATTTGGTTTTTTAGGGTTCTTAGGAGTAGTTTCAAGAGTGTTTTGGTTTTTGAAACAAGATCTCATGTAGCTCAGGCTGACCTTGAACTCACTGTGCCATCAAGGATGACCCAGAACTTCCTATCCTTCTGCCTTCACCTCCCATGTTGGGATTGCTGGTGGATGTTGGCTTAGTATTTCTATTGCCGTGAAGAGACACTATGACCACAGCCATTCTTTATAAAAAGGAAAACATTTAATTGAGACTGGTGTATAGTTCAGAGATTTGGCCCATTATTGTCATGGTGGGAAGTATGTCGGTCCATAGGCAATCATGGTGCCAGAGAGGTAGCTGAGAATTCTAAATATGAATCAATAGGCAGCAGGGAGAGTGAGGAGGGGTGTAGGGGTAGGGGTAGGGGTGTGGGGAGACTGGACAAGACTTGAGCATTTGAAACCTCAAAACCTACCCCTAGTAACAACACTTCTACCAAGAAGGTTACATGTGCTCCAACAAGGCCATAACTTCTAATAGTGCCAGTCCTCGTGAGCCTGCAGACTCATTCAAACCATCATATATGTCCAGTTTTATGGGGTGCTGGGATCAAACCTAGGGCTTCCTGCATGATAGACAAGCTATCAGTTGAGCTACATTTCTAGCCCTGGATGGTAGATTCTTGAGGGCAGGGGACCATATACAATGATATGCACAATGTGACCTAGTGTATTTATAGGTATTGGGCATGGAACATATGAGTTGGGCCATTGTTAGATAGCAGGACACAGGAAGTAGATCCAACAATGCCCTCTGTCAACAGATACCAGTGTGTCTGCTCAGAACCTTTAGGAAATACAATGCGAATTTATGACCCTGTTAACTTAAAATGGAGTTACTGGGCTTTTCTGGATCCTTATTGAGCCTGTACTTGAAGTTTTGGGTTCATGAGCTACCTCTGCTGAGTGCATGGACAGACCTTACATAGAATTGTTTTATATATAAGTGATGGAATGATCATACAAATCTTGCCCAAGAGGGAGAGGTAACATGATTGTTCTAAAGATCAGAACCAGCACTGGGGATAGAGCTCAGTTAGTAAAATGCTTGTGGAGCATGCATTAAGCTTTGGGTTTGGTCTTTAGCACTGCTTAAGCTGGGCATGGTAGTCCACACCTGTAATGGCAGCACTTAGGAGGTAGAGGAATAAGGATTGGACATCTGAGGTTAACCCTGGCATACATAGTTCCGGGTCTGGGTCTGGGTCTGGGTCTGGGTCTATGACCTCTTTTTCTCTGAGAAAAAAGAACAAGACTCAATTCAGGGTAGTTTTTGTTTGGAAGGTAGATTTTATTATTACATTTTCTCTACACTATCCTGGCTGGCCTTCGGTAGATTCTGTACACAGAATATATGGCCTTGTGATCCCCTTGCCTCAACCTCCTAAGTGCTGAGATTCGAGGTTGCACTTGCCATGCCCCAGTGGTTGGTCGATAGGCCCAGGATACCATGCGTAGTCAGTTCACATTACGTTGGAGATTCTTGGAGCTTTTGTGCATATAATCTCATATAATCCTCACAGTGGCCTAGGAAGATCATTATCATTGTCTTTCCGCAAGAAGTTAAACTGAGAAATGGTGATACTACCTGGCATGCCCAATTGCAAAGGAAGGGTAACCAGTTGAGGGCAAGTTTGAACTCAATTCGGGATTTCCAACCCTTCTCTGAGTGTCCACAACATGCTAGAGATGTGACCTGTGGAGGCTCAATGTCTTCTTATAGGGCAGACTACATATAGGAAATATAAGGATATATTATAAATATAAGCATGTAGGCTATATGGCTAATCAAGTCAGATGATCAGTGGGTAAACCTGGGGTCTCAGTCCTCCAGAGAATCTGGGTTGAGGATGGCCAAGGGAGAGGAGGAAGTTTGCACAGAGAGCTTCCTGGAAGAACAAACTAGGCACATGGATCAGGTAGGTAGCCAAGAGTAGGGGCAGGCATTCTAAGAGAGGAAGGAGGACAGAGGTAGGTGGCTTGAGGGCTGGCCTCAGTCTCCCCATCTTCCTCAGCATGAGTGCCCATGAATGAAGGGGTGCTGAGCTGGATTCCCCTTGGAAAAGTCATGCAGCAGAGAAGAGTTGCTTCCACTGTCAGATGACATGTGGGAGTGTGTGGGGAGCATGCCTCGTGATTTTCTCTTCTCCCAGGTGCCTTACTGCTAGGTTTTAATGACAACACTAGGCAGGAATTAGAAGCTTGCTTTGGAGCTGGCTGTGGGGTTTAGACCTCACAGGTGGCTCTTTCAGTTCTGTGACATCAGTACTGCTTGAAGCATCTTCAGTGCTTCGTGGATCTCTCCTAGCAAGGGAGGTAGGTGATCACTGTGGGCCCTTGTAGCTATGTGTGTGTGATCTAAACATGGTGATGCACAGTTGGCAGTCGAGAAATCCATGACACAGGTCAGACATGAGTTGTATTCTTATGAGCCTAGAGCCATCTCCTGCCACACAGGTCATTTTGGTTTAACTAGGACCTGCCTAACCTCAGTCTGCTTACAGATGCAGTGAATCTGTGTGCCTTCTCAGCTTCTACCTTGATCCTTTCCCATGTGGGCGGCAGTGCCTGTTTATCACTCTTTCAACCAGAGTGTTATAGTGAGATGCTCACTGACAGCTCGCTCTGATTTCCGAGCTCAGGGCAGAAAGGAGCCTTGAACGTAACTGTTCTTCCCCTCCTACCTCTGTGAACCCTCTTCTGCACCAACTCCTCCATGCCCCAGGAGGATGTGCCATCTCTGCTCCCTCCAAGTTCATTTCTATGTCAGGGCTGGTCCTTTGCCTGTTGCAGAAGGCAGTACAAGAAGCCCCTCCATAGGACATGGGGTGATAACTCCCTGTCCTCTGAAGAGACCAGCCTTGGTCAGGGTAGGACACTGCAGATCCACTGTGCTGCAAGTGGGGAGGACCTGGTGGGGAGGCAGAGATAGAGGCTGTGTGGGAGGGGAAAGAGGCAGAGATGACAGGATCTGTGAGTGAGTCACCAGCTTCAGGCTCCAGCTGGAGAGCCCCAGGGAGGGAGAATAAGGCATTGCCTAATGCAGCAGGCAAGGACCCAGCTTGGGTCTGCGATCTGCTCTCAGTGTGTGTGTGTGTGTGTGTGTGTGTGTGTGTGACATTCTCCTGGGGCACGGGCACAGAGGACTGTGTGCAGAAGAGCTGGGGGTGGAGATGAACAGTAGGATTCAAGACTGTTCTGCCTTGCCCTTGGAGGGCAGAGGGAGGTGTCAGTGAGCATTCCTACTGTTGTAGGCTATGGTCAATGAACCATACCCACACAAGAGGAAGGTGCTAGTGTTGGTCTATTCAGGAACAATGAATCCAAGACCCTGCAAGAGTGAGAAAATTGACTCAAGTCACCTAGCAGCGCTAAAATAGGACATGATTTGGCTCTGGCCCTCCTGAAGCCTCGGACTTCGTCACTGCAGATGGTTGTTCAGCCTGGAGCCGACACCAGAAGCACCTGGGTGCTGGTTCCAGTAGAGTTTGAGTTATGCTTCCATGTGATGGCTGTGACAAGGTCTGAGGTCCCCCTCTTCCTTAAACTCCTTACTCAGCTTCCTGTCCCAGTTTCTCCATCTGCAGAAGACTCCAAGAGCTTGACATCTCTACATGCTCTCTCCAGACCACTGGTTAATTGAGTTTCCCATGAATGGCATCCTTCTCAGCCATTCACAGCTGTGTCTAGCTTGAGGACTTAGGAAAAACAGCTGTAGGTGGAGAACATTCAGTGTTTTTCTGTCATCTGCTTTGTTGGTGTGGAAAGGTCCTGGGCTTTCAGATACTCATTTTGGATTATACTCATCAATATGAAACATCCTGCATTCTCTTATGTTATATAGTCACTGGAAATCTCTCCCTGAGTATTTATCCATACGGATATATAATACATGTGTATGCACATGTATATGCACATACATGCATGTGCATTCATGTGGGTACCTAAGTGTGTGTGTACAGCTACATTGTGTGTGCACAGATATACTGTGTGTGTGTGTGTGTGTGTGTGTGTGTGTGACAGAGGTTTCCTTTGGGCATGGTTACTAAGGTACCAGCTTGTTGTCACCAGCTGTCACCAGCTTGTTGGAGGAAGGGTTTCTTACTAGTCTAGAGCATGCCTGGCTAGACCAGCCTGGCTGGGCAGTGAGCTCTTGTTATTATCTGCCCAGTGCTGGGATTATAATGCATGTCATCATGCCTGGCTCTTTATATATATTCTGGGGATTACTTATCATTTATGATTTTGAGACAGAGTCATTCTATTTAACCAGGCTGGTCTTAAACTCTTGATATTCTTGCTCCAGGTTCCTGAGGCTGTACTGGCAGGTGTATGTTCCCGTACCCTGCTTCTACACCATCCTTCTTAAAATCCATTGCCCTGAATTTTACTTGCTTTGACTCTAGTACCCCCCAGCCTGGCACTTAGTTTTTGCTTGACATATTGTAGGCTATTCTTTTACTTTTAACCTTATTTTATCACTCTGTGCAGGGTACATTTCTTACACAAAACACATAATAGTATGCATTAACTTGCTATGTATTATTACATTCATTTTACAATACATAAAAGATGTCATTTATTTTTATTCTTCCAGCTAATACATTTTGTTTCCCTCCCCACCTTTTTAAATGGTTCTCTGCAACCTCTGTTATGTTTCTGTAATGGGACATTTTAAATTTTCATCTTATACTTTTCTCTAGCAAATGGCAATGTTGGCTCTACCTGTCTTGCTCCTTAGGTGTGAGGGGTACTGTTTTACCTTATTCTGCTGGTGGCTTCTGCACAGGGTAGTCTTGTAGCTTTTTTCTGCCACTCCACCTCTGAGAACATTACAATCATGGTTGTGCTTTACTGTGCGGGCTGATATTTTAAACCTCTATTGTATAAGTATTAGATTGTATTTATTATTTTTATAATCTCATTTTCTCCTAAGTCTTAGCTTTCATGTTCATTGATATTTGTGTTGGGAGCATTGAGAGTTGTTTAATTTAATGAGACTTAAGGTTCATTGCTAAGGTTGCATTTCTATGGACATCTATTCCCACTGAATACTTAGTTTTGGTCAGTGTCTTAGCTGTGTATATGAAATACTTACCAGAGAACATTCTGGAACAATTGCTCTGGTTCATTGTCCTTTCCTCTGCTTTTGTGGCACTGCCAGGGGTAGAACCTAGGACCCTCTCCAGGCGAAGCTAACCCTCTGCCACTGAGTCAGACCCCCAGCCTCTGCATTTTGTTTCTTCTAAGGTTTACAGCAGTGTGTGGCCCCACAGCTGTGTTTTGTGAATTAGTCAGTCGCAAGCTGATTTTTTCTCTTTCAAAGGTCAACTGACATCTTCTGCTTGGGCGCTGTGCAATGCTACCATGGAGTCAGCAGACGCTTCTCCTTAATTGTATGGCTGTCCCTTGACCTTCACAGCCAGGTCTACCCTATGGTCTGGAAAGTGGTTTTCTGTTTGTTTGTTTGTTTGTTTGTTTTTTTCCCTCCCAGTTCTGTTCATAATGGTCTGGCTGTCTAGGCCTGTTGTGTATGATCTGGCACCCAGCTTTCTCAGTGGTCTGCCTCTCTCAGAATTCTTCCTCTTCTTCTCAGGAGTGCTTATGCATCAGGTTTCAGGAGCTCCTGGCTTCGGCCGCTGATAGGGGCTCGATGCTTGAGTCCTCTCCTGAACCCTATGCTGGGTGTCTTACCTGCTGTATGCTCCTTCTTGGGTTGGTAGAGTGAGACTGAGAGCCATGTGCTTTGGCTGTGCTCACTCTATGGATTGGGGAAATGTGCACCGTGAGGCCTTGCCTTACTCTGCCCGATCCAGGCACCAAGAGGTAGGTGGAGCCTGCTCTCTGGGCTGTGGCCGTAAAAGAGTTCTCTGAAGTCATTCTTTTGTTTTTCTATTTGTTTTTTGAGACTTATTTTTACTTATGTGTAGGCATATGTGTCTGTGTATGTATGTGTATGGAAGTCAGAATAGGGTATCAGATCCCCTTGGAGTTGGAGTTACATTTGGTTTTGAGCAGCCAAGAATGGGTTCTGGGAGTTGAACTCAGGTCCTCTATGAGAACAATAAGAGCTCTTAACCACTGAGCCATCCCTGCCTTCCCTCTTTGCTTTTTGAGAGTTACTCTGTAGCCCAGGCTATTCCAGAACTCACTGTGTCATCAAAAATAGCCTCCTTAAAGCAGTCCTGCTGAGATTACAGGATGACCACTGGAGCCAACTAAACAGTCATTTTGTTCCAATCCTTTCTTTGAGTTCTGTGTTCTGTGCTTGGATGTTTACAAATGTCTTTATAGGATTGATGGCTGCTTTTCATGGCTTTCATCATGAATACAGTCAGGGTTTGCCCACAATCAGGGAGGGCAGACTCTCCTGGGCCTCTTTGCTGTTCACCTCATTTCAGGAGAATGCTGTGTGGTTCTGCCACCAGAACACTGGTTAAGGAAGGGCATCTCATGTGGTTCAGCCACCTGTGATGCCACCCCAGAGAGCCAGAGCCTTCTGCAGTTCCAGTGGGAGCTCAACCTCACGACACTCTTCTGACTTGGTAAAGGCACTGCTCTGAGTGCCAACTGTTTTCCTTTGGCTTGCTGTTTGACTTGGCCACCATGCCAGGTACAAACTGTGCTCAAACTTGTCCTCCTTCCTGGAGCTGCCACCTGCTGTGTCAGGGACAGGCCCCTTGTCCTCAGCCAGTGTTCTTCTGATATAGCAGTCATGTGATTCTTGGGGCTTCCCAGTGTTGCTGTACACACACACACACACACACACACACACACACAGAGACATAGACAGAGAGATACAGAGAGACAGAGAGACACACACTGGCAGACACACACAGAGATATATCTAGACATACACATATACATGCATACACATATATACACACACAGATATACAGATAAATCCAGACATACCCAGGCATACATTCAAACACATATGCACACACATACAGAGAGAAGAGGAGGGGGGACAGAAACAGAGACAGACAGAGACAAAGAGACAGAGAGAAACAGAGAGATAGCTATGCAGAAAGACATAGATATATCCACACACGTTTATACATATACACACAGATATACTTACACATCCAGATATACCCAGACACCCTCCAACACCCCCCCACACACACTTAGATCCACAAGGAAAAGAAGACTCTTGCCGTGAATCCTTCTCTCCCCTAGCCTGGTTTACCTTCTTTGGCAGGTCTTACTGATCTGGGCAGCTCTGCTCTTTCTTAGCCAGTGAGGATGACCAAAGTAGCCTCCATGTTCTCTATTCAAACATCATGCCTTTTCTTTTAGGTTTGGGCATGTGGATGGCAAAGGTTCCCAGCTTCTAAGTATTTCAGGCTATCTATCTTCACTGGGCAACTGTTTTCCCTGTAGGTTTCTCAGAGGAACATTCTAGATAAAGATGCATGGAGGCTCAGCTTTCTCATCTATCATAGACCTTTCTAGGATGCAGAAGGTGAGACGTTATGAATACTTGCTCACTAATATGCTTACTGATCCAGATCACAAAGAGAAAGTCACAAAAAAAGTGTGCCATGTCCAGCCCTTGGGTACCCACCAAGTCCTGCAGAACAGAACCTGAATCTTGGATCATGGAGCATCAGAAGTAAGAGACAATATGTCTGAGACTTAAACTACCCTGTGTGCGTACTTATTGACAGAGCCCATACAAATGAACACACCAAGCTTGCAAGAAGAAACCCACATCTATTGGTATCAGAAGATCTGTGTGATCCAGGCCCTGAACTGTTCGGAAATGACAAGGCTATTTAGCTATGTGGGAAAGTGCTCTCTGAGCTACCAGGACTCTGGGCAGCTTCTGGAGGCAGAGAGCACAGTTCATGGCCTGTGCTGAAGGCTGCAGACCTTCCTTCCTGTGTCTTTCTCTGAGCAGCTCCTCCCCAGCTCCCTTAGCTGGGGTCATGGAGATGTGGAAGTGAGGCTGCCTCAGACAGGAATATGTGTGTCAAGCCCAACAGGCATCAGGGCTACCCTTCTGCATAGCCTCCCTCAGCAACCACCAAGCACCTATCCTGCCCAGCTTAAGGCTGGAGCGGGCACTGAATAATGAAATCTGTGACTCTGTTGTTGAGAAGGCACCCAGATGAGTAGAGGGTGCCTTTCAAAGTCAAGTACAGTGTGATGTGTCTCTTTAGCATTGTAAGCCTCTGCCATGGCTGCATTATCTGACAGCACCTGCCAGTCTGGAGTCGTGGTTCTCTTTTATCTTTATTTTCTTGTGTGTGTGTGTGTGTGTGTGTGTGTGTGTGTGTGTGTGTGTGCGTGCACGCATGTGAGCCTCTGTATGAGAGCATACGTGTATTTAGGAATTCTTGCACGAGTCTGTACTGTGTGTATGAATGTGGAGATCAGAGATTTATATCAGTCAGTTGACTTCTTCATTTGCTATCCTGAGGTGGAGTCTCTTGCTGAACCCATAGGTCACTGGTTTGGCTGGTCTAGAGACAGCCTGCCCCAAGGATTCCTTGTCTCTGCTTTTTAAGGGCTAGGATTACAGGCTGCCACACCTGTGAAGTGATTACATAGATGTTGGGGATCTACACACTGGTCCTCATGCTTGGACAGCATGCACTTTACCATCCAAGCCATCTCCCTAGCCTGTAGTTATTGTTTTCAGAATGTTAGCTTCTCTAGTTGACTTCTTCACTCCTAGACGGCCAGGTCCCTCTGTGCATAGGAGAGGAGTATTTACTTGAGGCTGTCTTCCTCCACCATCTGCAGCAGAACTGTGCCAGGTGTTTACTGGCATTGTCCAGGGAAGGTATTACAGGCTTTGGGATACACAGGGGGCTCCTGGCATATAATAGGTTCATGGGAAAATGTTAAATTAAATGGCATCATGTCAGAGTTTACTGATCACTGCAAGGAATGTTCCCAGTGGTGCTGGTCTTTTCCTTGGCCAAGATCATAAGCCACCGGGCCAGGAATGACTCTCGTCCCTCAGTTCCTGGCCTCCCTGCTCTGGGTTGGGCACACTCTCCTTCCGGCACACCTATGTTGATTGATTGGTATGGTGTTAAACTTTTGGCTTTTTGTAGGCAACTGTAGGAGGGTGTTGAGCTTTACAAATCTGCCCAGTGTCTAAAATTGAACTACACATGTAACTCACTCAGACGCATGGCTCTGCTGGACTTTCCTTCTCCCTTCTTCCTGCCTCCAGCTCACGTCCCATGCCTATGAGGCTGGACTTCTCCTTCATACTGTGGTGCCTGCCTTGGCTGGCTGGGACCAGATTCCTGACCTTTGGGCCTTGGATCTCTGTGGGTACTTTGTTGTCATACTGTATCCCAGTGATGCCTTTCTAAGTGTCCTAAGCATTGCTTCTGCATTTTAAGAATAAGACTTGCTTCTTCTGAGTAGTATAGAGAGGGGTGATGAGCCAAGGGTTTCCTGGAAGGGGCTGGAGGTCTTTACCCACAAGGCAGTTTCTGTAGTCAGCCAGCCTTGCCAGAGCCCACAGTTGTTAAGTGTGTTTAAAGGACTCAGCTCAGTGCCAGGAGCAGCGGGGAATCTGAAGAGTTGATGAGTTTGCAAAGACAAGCAGCAGAGAATTTGGGTTAATAAACTCAGACTTGTGTCCCAACTGCTTGGTTCAAATTTCTACCTTCTAGCGTTGACCTTAGGTGAACGATTTTGCTTCTCTAAGCTTGATTGCTCTGTAAACTTCTACAAGGTCTTTCGAGCATCAAATGAGATAATGCATGTGGAATGCTTCAGAATCTTGCCTGCTGCATTGTAGGTGACCAATTAATCGTACTCTAAACACACCGGTGCCTCACCTTTACTGCTGTGTGCTAGGCGCCGGCAAAGGGGTTTTGTCAGGGTTTGCTCATGCACTGTGTGGGAGCCCAGAAAAATATGGAGGCACAAATTGGCTGTGAGAAACTTACCTGAGGTGGAGAACTGGGTTTTAACCCAGGCAATCCTTCTCTGAATTTATGACTTTAGTGGCCTTGCTACCTGGTCTTGCATGGAGACCAACCTGCAAGGAAGCTCCATATAGCTTCCCGAGGCCCAGTTTCCTCATTCTTAAATTCCCTAGGGGAGTCCATTGAGTTTTGTAAAGGATTTTGAGTGATGCCTGGCCCATGCTAAACACTCAGTATCTGGCAGCAGTTTCTATCAAACTAGCTTCACACAGCTTATCACAACTAAAAGCTAAGACAGGGCAGTAGTGGTAGGCACCTTTAATCCTAGCATTTGGGAGGCAGAGGCAGGCAGATTTCTGAGTTTGAGGCCAGCCTGGTCTACATAGAGAGTTCCAGGATATCCAGGGCTACACCAAGAAACCTTGTCTTGAAAAACAAAACACTTATATAATAAAAGCCATCAGATGACCAAGACTAATAAAGCAGAAATTTTATTTTATTGTACATGACAATTCTTCATCCTTCAGGACACAATATGGTGTTTAATACACGTAAAGTTTTTTATGTTGATCAGATGGAGGTAATTAGCACACACATCATCTTAAACATTGGTCACTTTCTTATTGAGGGGCATTCAATAGTCCATATTTCAGATATTTGGAACAATTCATTGATGCTCTCTGTAGTTACCATATTGGACAATAGAATGCCACAACATCGGCCAACAGGTAAATGGTACAGATGTTTTATGAAAGGGGTCAGAATGTGGTGCTCAATGGCAGCTGAGTTCTGAGAGCTGGGAAGACAGGCATTCTATGTGAAGGGTCTCTTATATGAGGGAAAATGGAGAGCCAAAGGCTGGTGTTCTAGTAGCAGTCTGAGTAGAGGCCAGGGGGGGATTGTTGTGTGGATTTTAACCTATGAGCAGGCCCTGAGAGGTTGTCATTAGCAACATGACTGACAGGGATCAGAGCTGTTTCGGCAGTCCATTGCTGGAGAGCAGAGCAGGAGCCACCAGAATGAGGTGGTTGCTTTTTCCTTCCATCTAAATGGGGCTTGGGATTATTCTGAGGTACTAGCCCTTGGCCCCTGGGTGCATCCAGAGCTATGGGTTAACTGCCTTTCAGCTGCTGTTTGTGTCATAAATGCCTGTCACACGAGGGGCCTTAAAAATAACCCGGTGGCTAATAGCATTTCTCAAAATAACTGCTTGTGAAGTGCTTTGCTAGGCTGTATGGCTACTAAAATTACGCTCTCTACTGGTGAGGATGGTGTTAGTATGTGTATGTATGGTTTGTAATCCTGTATTTCCAGGCTAAGGCCCACTCTTCATTGTCTTTTGTCCTGTGGGACCTCTTGTCATGGCTCTGTGTCTAGGAACGATGTCTTCTAGGTCACTGTGCAGTCCCCTCTTCCATGGCTCTTGGCAGATGGGAGCTGTTCTCCTACATGGCCTTGTTGTCCTGCCTCAAGGAGCAGAGTTTTGAGGAATCTTGGAGGGTGGGGTGGCCTTATTGTGGCGCTGGCCTGATTCCTCAGTGTGCCAGGTAATAATAGCACACCATGGGGGGCAGATCTCACTGTGCTATCCAAGGGGGAAACTGGGCCACAGAACAGTGTGGCAGCCCCACTCAAGGTGACCTAGTAACTGAACGTGTGAACACTTGCATTTTCAGAGAGGAGCTCCAAGAATTCTTCAGGGGGTCTCCCAGGCCAGTCCGTTGGGTCACCTGGCAACTGGGTCACTCAAATACCCAGCTCCCCACTTGCAATAATATCTAAGGGGATATGGAACCCTACAAGCAAGCCCATAAAGCTGAGGAGTGGTGTTATTAAGAATTTGGGGTGCAGGTCTCGGGTCACATGAGGGTGGCAGCCAGTTTTCCTGCAATCACTGCTTATATCCAGGGAGGTGGGTCTCCATGGGGACTACTTAATACAACTAACATGCTCATTGTCTGGGTGCCTGCTGTGGCCTTGGCTCTGTAGTAGGTGTTGGAGTTACAAAGAGGTTCAGGATAACACCTAGTCAAGGAATGTTTACAAGTTAGTCTGTTGTTTGGACACCTAGCTTATGATGCTGTGAAAATGATCTGCATTCAGCAGTCATTATACTTCAGAGTTTTATCGGAAGCAGCCATGAGCCACAGCTCTTGGTGTGGCCCTTAGGTGACTCTGTTAATCTGTATGTGAGTAACTCAATATCTAGTAACTGATTTAAGTCCAGGGCTTCCAAAACTCTCCAGAGCCCAATGTGCTTTGAGCTATATTAATTGTGTGTGTCCACTCTGGGTTTGGATTCTTGTGGGGTGTTCCCTGGATCACGTGTGATAGCCAGTAGTTACTACCAAACTGACTTCATATTAGATGATTCTGCCCAAGTGTGAGTGGATGTGTGTGTTCCGGGTGCCTGAAATCTGGCTAGGATGAGCCCCACTGCTTGGTAGTTTATATACATTATGTGGCATTTTTATATACAATATTTTTACCTTATGATGGCTTTCCTGAGTAAGTAGAGGATGCTTGTGTGTAGCATCCTCATGACAAGTGGGGTTCTTGGTATGGTAAAGATGTTCTTAAAATGTTTGCTGGACCACTGTCTGCTGGATTCATATAGTTTTGGAGAGTAAAGCCCACCCCTGAGGTCTTACCCAGAATGGGAAACCAGGAAGCTCCCAGATCCTTCTCCTCCCAGAAGTGGTATGTTAAGGGCACACTGCTATAGTGGAAAGATCCTGGTTTCCAAATTCGGGCTGACTCTGTGACTTTAGGCGAAGTTTTTAACCTCTCTGAACCTTTCTTCAACTGTAAAATGTAATTTGGCATAGCATCAGCCTCTTAGAGCTGTTGGGAGGATTAAATGATCCTCATTAGTCAGACATAGGCATAGCTATGGCAGCACCCTGAAGATAGCTGCCAGTATTATCTTCATATTAATTGTGAACCCACGGAAACCGGCTTTGAAGCATATGCCATTGCTTCTTATCAGGGTATTGATAATTTCATGTTTGAATATTGTCAAACAGTGGCTGGGTGAGGCTCTCAGTGAGTTGGGGCTATTTACTGGGTACTGTCTGGCCAGTTCTAGAATGCTGACTTGAGGAGGAGGTGGATCAGGTAGCGGTATGCTTTGTGACAGTTTGTCATATAATCAAACCTTGGTAATTCACATCTTATATCAGTTTCATTGTGAGAGCTCAAGAATTAGCAGGAATCGTTCCCACAAACCTATATATACACGTCAGGATATACAGCTACACTGTGCATGGGTTCCTAAGCAGGCATAATGGTCACAGGACATATTTGGCACATTTGAGCGGAGTGCTGCTTGCATCCAATGGGTGAGAAACTAGGGATGTTGTTCACCATTCCATCACGTTGAGACAGCTGGCACCATAAAGAATCCCCTGGACCAAATGGCATCAATGTTGGGGTAGACCTCTACCTAAATCCAAAGATGGAGAATAGATCCCTAAGGGAAGAGGATGACTTACAAGCATGAGGAACATCTCTGTGTCAGGGCTAGCATGCAAAGTTAACTACCTGAGGTCAGGACTTCTTGTGTTTCTGGAAGCCCCTGTCCCACTATGGAAAGAGAAAATCAGCTTTCCTTACATTCATGAGGTTTTATTCTAGGTCGTCCAGGCCTTTTCTCTTGTGCCCTCCCAAGTTCTACTCTGAGAAGGACAGTTCTTGCTGTTCTGGGCTTGCTAATAGAATTCAGTTTACAGAACAAGTAGATGAAAGAGAAGATGTCTCTCCGTCTTATTTGATAGTTTCACATAAGTAAGATGTTGCTCTTCTTCGTTACTGTCATTGTTTCTGTTGAAGTGATGGATGGTAGCCCTGAGAGGTGAGTAGTTAGTCCAGCTGTGGGTTGGCAGGTTCCTAGAGGAGAAGCTAGCCATCCACGGTGGGCCAAATGGTCTGTAAGTTGAGAGGGTGGTGAGTAGTCCCTTTTTATAACTGGAGGATAGTTCAAGTGAAGTGTCAGCAAGTGACCTGTGTCCCTGGAACACTAGAGCAGACGGAAGTCATGGCAACTCTGTTACTGAACTAGGAGCAGAGTGTCCTCTCTTCCTGGCTTCCAGGCCATAGGGGCTGAGAACCACCTGGTTACAACACCTTCCAGGACTGAACTGCTGTCCCGATGTGGCCTTTAAGGGTGCAGATTGCTACAGGGGACAGAGCTAGATAGCCAGCAAGCAGCTGGTCCAGAAGGAGAGGACAGCACAGGGTCATGCTCCTTCTGTGCTCAAAACAGCTCCTGCTGGACAATAGGATCTTTGCTTTTCTTGCTTGGTCCTCTGCATGTCTTGCTTCCCCAGCAGTCCAGACAATGGGCTACAAAGTGGGCGGTCAGGCAGGACCTAGCAGCTTCTCGGCAGCCCCCTCTCCTGAACCTGCTCAACAGTACAGGCAGCAAGATGCTTCCTGGAGGAGCTCATGTCTATAGTGACTCCCGGAGAACAGCTAGCTATCTAAAGTCCCAGCCTGGTAGCATTTCTTCCTGTTGGCTCAGAGTTGCTTCAAGAGAGGATTTGGATGGAATGCTTCTCAACGTGCTGAATTGCACAAGATGGCTTCTTGGAGGATTCACTATGCTACCTGCCATCTTGTGACTATCCATATGATGTCCAGTGTCTGACAGTCATTGACCTTTATGGAGTAGATGTTCAAATCCAAGGGAGTGAGTACCTGCAGAAGACAAGCATTTTAAAGAAAGTGTCTGACAGTACAGGACAACATCATTGGCTTTTAAGTCTAAGTAGGCACCTACACTGTTAGGAGGCCATGCTCCAACACACAGAATCACCCTGTGTGTGGTTATCAGGACTCTATAAACCATGTATCTGGGATAGGAATGGAGACCTGAGCATTTCTATTTAATTTGCATACACAGCTACTGCTTCCCGATCCTATTGCCGATGTGTTACCTGAGGTTTGGGGTAATATTTTACATATAGGGCTTCTTGAGACCAGCATCCTTGCTCTCAGGAGCCTCTTTTCCAAGTCTTAAGTCATCCTGAGCTAATGTCTAGCTGGGGGCTTGGGCTTGTCATGTTCTGACAGGATGGTTCCTAAGGTGGAATTTTGTCTTTAGTTCTTGGGGGCAAGGGAGTCGGGAGAACCTCCCTATGACTTGAGTGGAGTACTGAGTTCTAGTTGGAAGCTGAATGCATTTTTTTATCTGAATAGAGCTGGGGGAAACTCTCAGACTTGGTCTGGCTTGAAGCTTGGCTTTCCCACACTCTTTCCTCACATACCTCGTTGGCTGGCTTTGGGAGTGTCAGGCAGGAACAGTTCCCAAACTGCAACACTGATTTTAATGGCTCACTAGTGTGAAACTTCTGGGTGCTAAGCACTTCCCCTTTAAAATACTCCATGGATGGAGGAGGGCAAGAGAGGTTATGAACAGTGGAGCTTTATAGAGCATGCTCTCTAAGACACCATGTCAAAGTGTTTGTGTGAAGTGCTTCCTTTCTAAAAAATCTTTGCAAGACAGGTGGACTTGGTTCTATTTTAAATACAAGAACTCCGAGGCTGTGGAATGTGAGAAGGGGAGCAAAAGGTTGGATCTGATAGAAGGTTCTATTCTGCTGTCGTTGATGGAGGCAGGAGGTGGAGGGAGTTGCAGGTGAGCTGGAAGAAAAGTTGTGGTCCATTCATGTTCCTTCTGTCTCCTGCATTCTAGCTTCCTTTAGACCATCCATCCTGGCCAGTTCAGCCTGCCTTATGTCCTTTTTCCAGCATCTGTTTTTGTCTGATGTTGACATTTGATGTACTGAAGGGCTTATTTTTATTGTTATATCAGTTCTATCTTGGTAGGATTACATCACCCTTAAGAACAGTGGCCTCAGCCACCCTCCAACTCTCTTTGAACACCTTACAGCAGAGGTCAGAGTCAGAGTGGAGCTGATAAACACTCCATCACCTGGACCTTGCTGGGTACATGTTTCACACTTAACATCACCAATTGCTCCAGTTGTCTGGAGCTCTGGGCTGCTAAGGTTTTAGCATCCAAAGTCTGCCATATTGGAAGACCCCCTCAGTCCTGGGTAGCCTAAGCCATAGGGTCACTGGACCTCATTTGGCAGCCAAGGATGCTGTTGTCCTGGGAACACAGTATTATCTCAATGTCATCTGTTATTACTGGAGAAGATCCCAGAGACTACTCTTCAGTCCCTGACTCAGTGTTCCTCCATACTCTCTGAAGGAGGAAGGCCTCCATCTCCTCCTGTCTGCCTTTAGATGACAGGTTTTTTGGAGGCAGGTGTCATCTTTCAGAACACCTTTATGTTTCTCATCCTCTTTAAAGAAATCATCCCACGATAAGGAAAAGTTGGCTCAAAACTTGTAAACGTAATCACTGGATTTGAACTCACAGAAGAGGTCAAGACCAAGGTGGGGCTGATAAATTTTCAGTCACTGGACGTTGCTAGGTATATGGCCCACACTTACAGTTGTTCATGTTGCATCTGAAGTCTGGCATCCTGAGAGAACCCTCAATCCTGAATGAGCCTTAGATTGGCATCATCTTTACTCCAGGGGCTTAACTAACAAGGAAGAAATTGCTTTTCCTCAACCAACCCTGAAATGTTGGTCCCTAGGGGCAAGGGGCAGTTCACAGGCTGTCACAGCCAGTCCTTAGAAATAGCAGCAATGAATTCTTGACTAGCACTCTCCAAAACAGGATGTACAAGGCTATCTTTCAGAATATAGAAAGGAACTACTGGGCTATCAATTTATATTTCCTATCATCCTTTTAAATGAGTATTTCTATGTGCATTGATCATTGTATGTATTTTGACACAATATGACATGTGATGGGCATATGTAGACTTATGTGATATTCATTATTACATGTTCCTTGTCTTTCCAAAATCATGTTGTAATGAGAAAGACATGGTTCATCTGGAGAAAGTGGAGATGGCACTCCCTAGGAGTTTTAGCATGTGTTGGTTCAGCACATCCCTGGGCTGGTACTTACAGCCTCTGTGTTCAGATGTCATGCATGGATGGTGTTTAAGGGAGTGTCCTGTGTACCAGAGAGGGAGCTATCTGCAGCCATACTTTAGATGGCTTGTTTCCTCACCTCCCTATCTGGATTTTCACACTAGCTGTTGAGTGTCAGGAACAGAGTAGAGAGAGCAAAAGTTCTCCTGGAGTAGGGGTGGAGTCCTTCGCTGGTGTTGTAAGCATTGACTATGAACCCATTGTCCATGTAGATTCTTAGCTCTCTCCACCCTCCATCAGCCATCCAGAGACTCTGGGTACGGCCAGCATCCTTTAACCAGACAACCATTCTTCTGAGTGATTATAATGGGTGCTGTAGAAGAAAAACCATTCTGGTAGATATACTTGGGGGAGGAGCAGGGTTTCAGTGTTGGTTCTGCCTCCTGCTACTTCTGTGGCCTGGGGTAACTTCCTAGGTCCTTCAACATTGATTTCCCCATCTGATAAATGCTCACCCTCACCTCTCTACACCTTTGATATAAAGCTCAAAACAGGAGCTATCACTAGTATAAAGTCCCTAGTACCAGGCCGGGCACAGAGGAAGTACCAGGTGCCTTGGTTGGTTTTATTATTCTTGCATTATGACAGGCTGCCTTTTGTAAGAAGTCCCAGAAATGTCTGTTTTCCCTGTTGTTCCCTTGTGGACTTCTGTGACCTTCCAGGTTTTTGACCAGGCAATAGGAGTTATACCACCCACTGAACAGGATTAGATACCATAGCATCTTTAATGCACCCTGTGCTTTAAAAATAGCAATCAAATATGAGAAAATATCGGAGTCATTTATGAAGTGTTTTCTGCCATGTTTTCTCTGGAAAATACACCCTCTTTGTAGAAGTCACAGGAAGCTAGACCTATAGGCTAGGACTCTGCAGGCTTTTCTGTCCTGTGAGTCACAATCTTCCCTCCCTGTGGCATCTCTGTTCCTGCTGTCCCTGGTCATCTTAGGCCAGATCTTGGCCTAACTTGTATTTCCCCAGTAGTCCCATGTTAGTCCCTTATGAAAATGTCACATACCATTCAAGAAAATCCCTTTTGGTTTCCAGGATGAGAGGATGGCGATGACATCTCTCTCTGTCCTTTAGCCATTATGATAATTGCTTAGGCTGTAGTGCCAAGACAGCAAATAAATTGCCTGCTCTCTCTGACATCCCAGCACTGTTTTTACAACATGAATTGTCCCAGTGCGGAGATAATCCTTGCTCGTAATTTCACCAGCTTCTTAAGTGAGGAAAATGGGCAAACAGCTTTCTGTTCTCCACACACCACTCCCAGTATTTCCATAGCAGGGTCCATCTCCAGTCAGAGATCCAGATGTGCGAGTCCCAGCTGCTGGAAGGTTGCTGTCAGGTTGCTGCCTAGGTTTTGAGTCTGGAGGGCCCGAGAGGTGAGTACAATGCAGAGATAGGGTGGAGAGATGGGGGCAAGAGAGCATAGCCCCCAGCTTTTCTTGAGCATGGGAGCACGTGGCTTAAACACACCTGCTTCCACAAGCCTACCTTACACACCCCTGCCTCCATAAAACTCCTGCCTCCACAACACACCTGCCTTACACACACCTGCCTTAAAGACACCTGCCCCCACAACACACCTGCCTCCACAACACACCTGTCTCCACAACACACCTTCACAAACCCTGTACTGTTGAGGTGAGTGCTTCTACTACCACTATATCTCTCTATTAAGCTGCTGATGAGTAGGGATGGGGAGAAATGAGTTAAGGTCTGCCGAGACATTTCTATACATTGCTAGAAAGCTGCTGAGACATTTGTTTCCTGGAAGAGTTGGAGGGAATAGGGAAAGGAGGGTTGGGGCTGAGAGATTCCTCTTAAACTGTTCCATTTCCAGGCGATTAAAAAGACATTAAAGCTGAAATGCGTGTTGACTGCTGGTGTGAGAGTCTCCTCTACAGCTCCTTTCAAACCCAAACCATCTGGGTGGATGGTGATCAGATTCTTAGATACCAGCTATAGCATGGTAGACAGAGTAGGAAGGAGAGAGAGGAATGGGGGAGAGAGGAAGGAAGAGAGTGGGGAATACTGGTTTATTATGGTAGATAGAATAGGGTAGGGGGGAGGTGGAGGGTAGGAGGGAGAGAAAGACAGACAGGTATACAGACATACAGACATACACATACACATGAGAATAGGTTATACATGTCAAGAGTTGAATTTTGGGGTGGGAGAGACAGAAATTCCTCCAATTTAACTTGGAAGCTAATGCAAGGGCTAGGAATTCTGCAGTGGAGAGCAGGTCTGTGTGGGACTCAAGGCTCCAAGTTACTCTTCTTGGTTGACTCCCAGGCCTCAGAAGAAACTCAGTGATGTTCAAGAAAGAAGAACTTTGGTGGCTGGGAGGTATGCTACTGGAAGGATATGGGACGAGCTTGAGTGGGCCCAGAAGCTTCCAAAGGCCCCAGAATGGATGGCAGGAAGTCCATCCTCTTGTGTTTTATAGCACATTCTTATGGCCAGGTGGCTGAAAAGAGACAAGAGGAGAAGAGAAGGCTGTGCTCTTCTGAAGAAGGGGTGCTTGTGGAGCTTGGGTCCCTCCACGATCTATGATGACCTCAGCTTACTGTCCCCAAATGGTATCTCCTTTCATGATTTTCATTAGGAATTTAAGAGGCATCCAATGTAAACTTTAGCCTTGTATTCCAACAGCAATATCTCCCCCAGGGAAGAGGCAGCATGTAGCAGAGCCTCCTTATGCCTGTGCTTTCTTGGACAGCTGCTCTTCTTTCCCAGGGAGGGTGGCAGCCTCCCCGAGAGATCTTTTCTCCACTCACTAGAGCCATAAAAAATTAAACTGTGGAGTTATCAAATATTAAATCTGTCTGATGAATGACTACTTTTGTATTCTTATGAATTCTTTGCTTTGATTAAATAAAAGTGAAGAATGGGAAACGTCTAACCAGCAGTTTAGCAAAAGACAACTCAGGGCAGTCCTTCTGCCTGGCCTCAGCTTTTGAGTCCTGTAGAGTCACCAGGTTCACAATTCGCTTTTGAGGTGCTTGATACTTTGATTTTTGTACTTTTCTGGAATTATGATTAAACAAGGCAGTCCTCAGACAGATAGCCCCTCAGTGGTTTCTAAAGCTCTGTCTCAGTAGCTCTCAACTCTAGTGTTTTCAGCCTTGGGTAACCCCTTGGTCTTTATTTTCTAACCTATCAAATAGAAGGAATAATGAGGACACCAGCTCATCTATATGATCAGGGCATGCAAAAACCACCAAATGACTGGAATCTGGCAGCAGGAAGGTCCTAAGCAATTGCTAATGCTATTGTTGACTTACTTCCAAAGTATTGTGGTTGAGTTGAGCTTTGCTTTGGTCTTTCCCTGATCCACTGACAAGTGACAAGTGCCTTCATTTGTTTATTAATCTAAGACTCTTAGGTCCCTTCTTCAGTGGGATATAAGAAGTAGAAGAGGTTACCCCTTACACATAAGAAAAATGTGTTTTTAGCAGAAGAGCACTGTATATTTGCGCACATGTGTGTTATGGGCTCATCATACAGGTGCAAAAAGTTTGAGAACTGTGGACAGACAGGGTCATCAGGAAAGCCAGGAGAGAAAACCTTCACAGGGTGGGCGGTGGTCTAGAGCCTCTGAGAAGTCTGCAGCAGTCCCAAAAGAACTTAGCCCACACTGTTGTTCATCATCAATCTCCCACATATAGCACCTTGGGGGCATGCTTAGACCTAAAGGATGTCATCTTGAATACCATGTGCTCTCCCCAGACCTGTTTCTATCAAATTATTTGTTCCTGGAGGAGTTGACTGTCTCCTTTATTGCACAGTGCTTCAATCACCCCTTAAAGAACACAAGCCCCTCTTGGCTACCTTGGGCTCAGCTGGAGTTACATGGTTCTGCTGGGCTTGCTGGAGGCCCTGCATGTAGCAGGTTCATACCAGAGGTCTGTGACTTGCTTTTACCTGAAGGAGCCCTGGTTCACTATGCCAGACTCTCAACTGCAGATTAGAAACTGGAATAGAATCCCTGCAGCCAGATAGGAGTCGATGTGGTCAGGTCCTTCCTGTCTCTGACCTGTAGACAGCCCAGGTCCAGTGGGAAGTAAGATACACATCCTGATTTCTCAATGCCCTCTTGTTTATTGGTCAGTGGCTTATCATAAAGGGAGACAATGCTAACGGCACAGGTGACACACATCAGTGTCTTAGCTGGCAAGGTCAGTGGGCCCTTGCAGCTTCTGTGTTAATTTGCAGGCCAAGAAGCTCATAAGACCATTGTCCTCTTTACCCTGCTTCATCAGCTAATCAATGAACAAGTGTCCCCAAGACCTGAGCTGGCAGACATTTAAGAAATCTCTAGGTGACTCTGTTGGAAGCCTGAGGAATTCTAAGGCATGGGCACTCCAGTAGAAGGAAGCAGGGCGGGGGGGTAGATGTGAAAGGTTAACCATGTCCTAGCATGGAAGACAAGACCCCTGGGGAACAAATCAGAAAATGGTGTAGATAGCAGCAGTTCAGCAGGAGGGCATGGAGTGGCTTTTGTCAACGGCAAAGATCAGAACATAGAAACTAGCTGCCACATTGCACCTTATGGATGGGGGCAAATTTGACACCTTCACTAAGTGTCTTGACTTTGAATAGTCTTAGTCTCTGGTTGTCTTAATCAGGCCCAGCGATGTCCACCTCAGGGATGTGGCAAGGATTTAATGGCACAATATGTGTGTACAGAGAACAGACAGAATTGCCTGACAGAGACACAATTGTAGTTTATCACGGTTGCCTGCTGGGCTCAGAGAGACCTTCAGGGGGCTCTTGAGTTGCAGGTTGAGCCATGTCCTGCCTCACTCACTTTGCTGGGTCATTTTATGTTAACTCGACACAACTGAGAGTCCTTTTTGAAAAGGGAACCCCAGTTGAGAAAATGACCCCACCAGACTGACCTGTGGACCAGCCTGTGGTGGCTTGTCATGATTGATAATTGAGTTGGGAGAGTCCAGTTCATGATGCGTGGTGGCATCCCTGGGCTGGTAATCCTGGGTACTATGAGGCAGCAGGCTGCATAAGTCACAAGGGAGCAAGTCAGAATGCAGCATCCCCCCATGGTCTCTGCCTCAGCTCCTGCCTCCAAATTCCTGCCCTGCTTGAGTTCCTGTCCTACCCTTCTTCTGTCATAGACGGTGATGTGGAATGTTCCTCCCCAAGTTGCTTATCATGTGTTTTTATCACAGGTATAGACACTCTAAGATACTAGGATTCTGGGTCAGGTAAGGTTGAGGCTTTATGAAGAGGAAGATTGGATGGCCCCTGATACCTCCCTAAGTGCATTTTATTACAGACCCACTGTTTATTAAGTGCTGGGCTGGTCCTCCACACCAGAGGACCTTTCCTGCATTCATGGTCAGCCTCTCTGTGACCATATGAATGACATAGAGAGAGGCAAATGCTCTGTCTTTTTATAACATTAACAAGGATGGCCGATATCTTCTCACATTCTTTTCTGTTTCCTATGACTCTCCCATTGTTTCCAAAGGTCCGGTGGGCACACTGGGAGCTATGCACAGTAAACAGGAATGCAAAGAAGTAGAAATAAATAACCCTTCACAGTCATTGCAGAAACACCTACCAGTTTTCATGCTTTGCTTTATTTTTCTCTCCACATTGTTATTGTGTCGTTTTCTTTGTAATGCTGAGATCCTAGAGTACATACAATTTGGTGTTCTGCTGTTTCCATTGACATCCTCTGGTAAGCAGTTCCACCTGTCACTGGGACTCTATTTTGAAATGCTAATAGAGTATATAGGTACTCATCCCCTTTCTTTATTATTGCTTTTTAGTGGGATTCTTTAGGGGGAGAGAAGGAGCTACTATGAGTGTTAATGCTCTATCTTTTTCCGGAATTATACACATTGCCCCATTTGCTCATTGCAATCCTGAGAGTATTCAGTGTGTATGAAAATGTGCTCTTTAACTCTAAGGAAAATACTTGTTGATATTCAACCTTGGCATTGAGACATAGAATGTAAAACCATCTGACAAAGCAAAAAAGAGCAAAAAGGTACATAGGTGAGATTTAACACGCACAATCTTGTGATTCTGCTGTCTCTGTTAAACATCCCTGGCTCATATAGGAAGGTGGGCAGGTGCATCTGGTCTTCATCTGCATTTAGGCTTGCGAGGCTTTGTAGCTGCCCCCCAACCCCGTATCTGTAGTTCCAACTGCAAGCTGTAGGATCAATCCCTTGAGGATCCCTCTACTCTCATGACTCACCCAGCCTGTTTGCGCCATTCCTGGGGCCCAGATGATGTTTCGAATGGGCTTGGACACAGTCTGTTCCCTTTCCTCTTAGGATCAGGGTGTTCGTTTGCTCGGCTTTCCTTCTCCATGGGGTTCACTACAGCCTGGGCTTGCTGGCAATTGGTACAGACACCTTGTAGTTTTATAAAACCATAAGTGGAACAATTAAGGAAAGACAGACTCTTCACTGAATCCTGATTTGCCAAGGGAGACTTACATTTTAAAATATAAACAGTTACTATTTGGATGAATAGAGGAACTCTTGTTATGTTAAGCTTTAATTAAGTTCAGAGAACATATTGTCATGAGAAGACATAAAGGCAGGAAGTAGAAAAGACTTTTTAAAAATGTCGTAGGATTTACGGTTCCAGGGCATTTGCTATATGAAGAAATGTCCTTAGCCGGGTAGTTCTGTATAATAGTGTGCAGTGACTGTGAGCCTTGGATGATGGACCCAGATTTTCACATTGTTGTTTGCAGCTCATAAACAGCATGCTTGAGACCACCTGGCACACATCAACAGGGCTGAGGGACAGTTGAGACCACCTGGCACACACAAACAGGGGCTGAGGGACAGTTGAGACCACCTGGCACATATCAACAGGGCTGAGGGACAGTTGAGACCACCTGGCACACATTAACAGGACTGAGGGACAGCTCATTTTCCCAAAAATAGCACTTTCTTGCTAGGGGTATGAAAGCCAGGGCTTTCCTGGTTGAAACAACTTAATTGTAGTGTTTCACACAGAAGGGATATGGGTCAGGGTATTGGTAAATATATCTCACTCTTATGACCAAGGGGGTTTAAGAGGAGTGTAGGAATGTCACCTGCCTAGGCCACAAATGACCAAGGGTCATTCTCCCATTCTTTGCTCACAACAGACATCCTTCATTCACCTCTTCTCCTGACTGAGCCAGGATGTGAGCTCTATATTCTTTTTTAACACATTGCTTTAGCAGTCATTGTCATACACTAGAGTCCATTTGCTTGTCATTGTAGGTCTGGGAGATGCTATTTTTGCTATGTATCATGGTGTGGGGAAAACAGGTCACCTTCTAGAGGATTCTTTGGCAAGCATAAGCACAATAAGCTGCCTTTCCTACATGCTTGTCCAAAGAGCTGTGTGCCATCAAGGTGAGGTTTCCATGTTTGAAGAACACTGGTGCTCTTTCAGCTTGCAGCCAGCAGAGTGTCTCCTGGGTCATGGGATGGTTATGTGCTATGTCGTCTGTCCTTCACAGAAACCTGTTAGGTTTCATTGAATATTTTCTATAGTACTACTTATGGGATCTGCAATGTTGGGATGGTCTCATTTTGTAGAGGCTGAGTCAAGACATGTGATGATGCAGAGGTTGAGAATTGTGTCTGTGATGGGTAGATGTCAAGGTCAGACATGTTGGTCTGTAGGACACTTGCCATACAGCACAAAGCTCTTCTCAAGACAGTAAAGGATCTACAAACTTTGATCTCCTGCAAGTTACTAGAGGGTGGGACCATGGTTTAGTTGATTCTGTATCTTTGATTATTTCAACCTCAAGTACTCTAACAGCTAAGAAATGCTTGAAGAGGTATCAATGGCACACAGGTCAGCAGAAGGTTCATTCATTGAGCTTCAGGCACTAGAGCAACAGCTAATGATATCATTAGTCCACTGGAGATGGGTTCTTCCCCACAGAGGGGCCAGTCTTTATAACCTTGCAGACATCCCAGGAGAGCAGACATGATTACCTCCACCTAGCTTCTCATCTGGTCCTGAGTAATGGGATCTCTGTGCAGAAGGCCCTTGTCTGGGCAGCAGGAGGAGGAAACTTGGAGAGCAGAGACTCCCATGCTGGGCCAATATAGGGCAAGGTCACAGGACAGAGGCCAGCACTAACAGGAAGGAATGGGGCTTACAAAGTGGGGACCGATTGAGTTCAGGCCTGCAAGGAGGATGGGGAGGCTAAACAGGCATGGCTCCCTGTCCCCTTTCTGAGTCTATCTTTGTTTTCTCGCTTACAATGCATTGCCGTTGGGAGTGGCCTTTTGACATGTGCTAATTATACATTGTCCTTTGGTTCATTTGAGAGTTCTAATAATTAGAATTTCTAATTCCAGCCTTTTGAGCGGCTCCCAGCAGTCTCAGTCTGTGAGGGTAGCACTAAGTTCATTCGCTTTCTTGTCCAGAGCAGGAGACCTGTTTCCTGTGCAGGGTGGGAAGCTCCATATTCAGGAGTGGGAGTAGAAGTTTCTCCTTGCAGCTCAATACAGGTATGCCAGGAGACCTTGCTCCCCGTGTTTTGTATTTTGTTAAAGAGGAAGCATCTCAACTCAAAACTACAAAGCAGAGTAATCTGGGAGTAGAAAGATTCCCGGCCTGCCCTGCCAGAGGCTTGCTGTGGCCCCTGAGCAAGTGACATGTTGGGCCTCAGTTTCCTGGCCAAATATTGGGGTCATCAGATCTGTGATTGCCAAGAGCTGTTGCAATTTGGAGATTATTTTAACCCACCAAATGTTCAAGTGGTGTGTTCTGGGTCATTGTGTTGTGACTCTGCCAATTCTTGCTACATGGCTTTCCTTTTTCAAATTATTTGATAACAGTATATTACATATCTTTGTTCTAGGTCAAGGTAAGATTCATAGGGCCGTTTTTTTCCCCTTACCCAACTACATTATTTTTCCTAGCTTCCCTCAGCCTTAGCTTCTTCATCTGCAAAATGGGCATTGTGACTCCCCAGTGGTAGTGTTGGTGAACACCCCCCCCCATGTAAAACATATAGAATTAAGCTGACGTAGTGATGACCCTCTGTAGAGCACTGTAGACATCCCTGGTGCCATCAGAAGGGGCTCATTGCAGTGTCATCACTCCCTCCCTTGGGATGCCCCAAAGCTGCAGTATCTCTCGGGGTGTAGCAGTTTAGCAGCCAGATCTGTGATGGACGGATGAGGGCCATGCCGACTCCATCTTCATCTGAAGGCTTATCCTGCTTGCTGGGGACACTGCCAGATGTGGTGTCAGTCCTGAGAAGCTGCTAGATACCCATCCTTCCTTCTTGTCTACTCGTAATGACAAAGGTTGCTTGGCTGTTACATAATTGTGACATTTCTGTGAGCCTGGTTACACATGTGCTTCAGGGACATGACCAGGAACTGGGTAGTGCAGATAGGAGCTGATGCTACTAGATCTTAGAAACAGTCATGACTGATCACAATGACCTATCAGTGTCCCACTCTCTGCCACAGGGTGTCTCCCATCCTGGTTCAGGTGTCATAGCTGTCCCTTTGCAACAAAGGGATGCTTGCAGAGGTCATTTAGTTCAGGTTCCAGTTAAGTGGTGAGGTAATGAGGGCCAAGATGACCACCAACTGTGTGGACCCACCAGCTCTCCTGACTGGGGTGCAATGACCTTTCTCTTCTACCTCCCTCTGACCCCCTTTTTACCTCAGAGAGTCACATGCAAATTAAGATACAGCCTTTGAAAGAGAGAAAGGGACAAGTTAAAACTTCCTGGTGAGACTTACCTGCCCCGTGTGAGTTTGCCAAGACCACCTTAATAAATGCCACCAATGTGCATGGCGATGGTCTTAAACATAGACTTTAGTGGCTACACAGTCATGGAGGCTGGAAGTACAAGATCCAGGTCCAGACAGAGTGGGTGTCTCGTGAGGTCTCTCTCCTTGGCTTGCAGGTGACTGTCCTCTCTCTGTCTTGACCTAGTCTTTCCCCAATGTGTGGCTTCTTGTAATGATATGGTTGTGTAGGATTAAGACATACCCAGTGGCCTCCCTTAAATTAATCATTTTTTAAAGCCCCTGCCTTCAAATGAAGACCTATTCTGGGGTCCTGGGTAGAAACACAGAAGAGTGCATCATATACTCTTATACTGCTGGATCTGATGCTCATGTTCTTGCTTTCCCTATAGACAGTGGTAACTGTAACCCTATTCACTTATGGAATTCTTGGTGAGTGATTAGGAGATACTGTGAGACCCCAACATAAGATGGAAGTTGCAGCATTATTGGGGGGAGGGTGTGACAGATTGCTCATTCTGAAGCCCACCTTCAACCATGTGACTGTTGCAAGGATTGACACTGCTGGGGTCAGGGAGGAGACACAGCCTGTTTAGTCAAGACCAAGAAGAGAGCTGGTGGCCCTTCTAGTGAGTATAGCTGATAAAGATAATTATATTAGCTGGCCCTCAAAGACACGTATTTATAGCCACAGTGATACGTTATTAAGGAGCTAATTTAGATCAGGGATATGGAAATCTTATTTTTAGACCCAAAGGGGAGCCCAGCAGGCAGGTGACTGGAGGTCTCTAGTGGCTTTCTTACTCTTTCTGTTGAACCAGAGGCTCTCAAGGTTGGAAAGAATTTGAAAGGTCATGCTAACCCATCATCTAGTGCTTATCCCCAGTGTCCCACTGAGGGACCATCTAGTTCTCCTTTCTACTCTGATATCATATCTTAGAAGTCAGGTCCTACTGGAAAGCAAATAGCTGTCCTTTCCTAGACCCCTCTTGCTGTGCTGGATGCCCCTCAGCAAGATAGAGGACAGATCTAACCACTTGAAACTCTTCCAAGCTGGAGGTCTGGATCACTGGTCCCCTCGGCCTTTACAGTCTAGCCGAGGCCTTCCAGTTTACGAGGGAATTGCAGGAGCATTGGCCTCCCATGTTTTTATAGATATGAATGTCCCATTCTGGGTCTAGCAAGTCCACTAGTGTTTGTTCTACTGACAGCTGTTGCTCCATGTGGAGGTGGAACTTGGTTGTTTGAAGTCAACACTCTTCTATGAGAGCCTTTTTGGGGAAACAGATTACATCTGAAAAGGAATCAACCAAACAGTCACCTACTGGGGACCAAGGGTAGTGTGAAAAAAAAAAAGAAATGATGGCTGGGTCCTTCTGGACAGGTGTTCCCTTCCATTCTCCCTGTTGTGAGCATCAGCACTCTGCTTACCTGGTGCCCGGTCAGGGCACAGCAAGGCGAGGAGATAAGCTAGATACTCTGGTGTATACTTGGAAATGAGTTTGCTTTGAGAACCTTGCTTTGCTCAGCCCAAGAGTGAGGAGTTTCTACACAGAGCCCATGTTGGTCCTGCTGTGCATCCTGTGCAAAGATGAATCCCATAGATCACAGTGGACACAACATCTCTGCCACCGTGAATGGGAGTGCTCTTGGACCATTGTGAGAGCCTGAGCAAATTTTCATGGTGTGGTTCCCCAGGTTCTACTCTCCTCCCCTGCTGTCCTAAGAGGGAACCCCGATGAGGCCTGTGGCCAGCTCAAGATTCTAGAATGAGTGACCAGTTCATAGTGCAACCACTGGCAAGCTGACTTTGCCTGAACAGTTGTGTCCATTGCAGTGTCAAACAACAGTAGAACAAAAGGAGATAGGGTAGGTTTTAGATGTGAAGGAATTGGAGTCTAGAATATGTTTCTTAGGAGATGTTCTAGGACCATCAGCTCAACATCTAGTCAAGTGTTAACTAAAGTCTCCTAAAGGCAAGAGAACAGAATTTGTGAGTGTATATGAGTGTGTGTGAGTGTGTATAAGTGTGTGTGTATGTGAGCATGTATGGTATTGGCATGTATGGTATATGTACATTTTTGTGTCTAGGGTTTCTAAGTGTGTTTGTGTTTGTATGTGTGAGATAGATGTGGGTGAAGGAGGCATAGCATGTGTGTAGCATACACATGTAGGGGTATAGATGAAGGTTGTTTAGTTTTGTGTGCTGTGTAGTATGTGGTATATGCCTGTAGCCAAGCCAGGGGTGTGACTCTGGGCAGGCAAGCCCTCTTGCCACCTCAACCAACACAGCTGACATAGCCATGCTTAGATTATTTTGAGAAACAAAGTAGGAGAATCCAAGTTTGGGGACAAAGCAAGTGTCTAGAAATCATGTCTCCTGGGAAGTAGCTTTTGGTGGCAATTCCAGAGAGACCTGGTCACTTCAAATAAGATGAGAATTTCCCAAGTTAGACCCCAGCGAGGTGGCAGATCCCATGGGCAGGCTTTTGAACATGATTAAATGCCTTGTTCAGTATGATCAGGATTAGTGTGGAGAGCCTTCTTTCTACTCCCTGGCCCTGCTTGCAGCTAAAATAAGACTTGGGAACTAGTGTTTCTTTTCTATTCACAGAGGACCCTGTGAGAGCTGGCGAAGTGCTGAGGAGAGTCATGCTGCAGCCTCAAGTGACACAGACTCTCTTCCTCAGTAATTTGGTGCTTGGGACATGGTGGTAGCCTTCGATGTACATTCTTGTGTGCCATCTTTTCTAGGACCTGTGTTTCTTTAACTGAAGTTTTGCCATGGGTGACATTGCCACATCTTTCCTTTGATGTACGCTGTGAAAACCTAGCATCACCTCCCAGTTTGTTCAATCAGGATTGTTGCTGGATTCCGAGTATCATGGGAGCTGGTCCTAGGTTCCTTTGTCTTCAGAGGGTGTGGCCTGGTATGAGTTATCCACAGCTATACGTGGGGCAAACACGAACACATTTCCATTACTGTAGCCCTCACCACATTGGCGACTTCATCTGCTTTTCTTTCCTGCCTCTCTCTAGCCTCTAGTGAAGATCTGCCTGTCCCCCAATTCTGCTTCCCTCTAAAAGATGCTCAGAGAGCTGGGAGCCAGGTTCCAGAAGTGAGAGGAGCCCCCAAACCCTGCCTTTGTGCTTAGCATGGCTGGTGAGCCAAAAGGCTTTTGGCAGCATCCTTGGATCTTTGCTATTAGCTGATTAAAATTAAAAAAGAATGCTGTGCTGTTCCTTGCCATAGATACAGACACTAAAGAGCCCTTAGCTACTTCCTGGCTTCTGTGGCCAATTTTTGGCATCAAATCCATTGTGAATTGTCATTCTTCCCCACCCCCATCATCAGGAAAATGCATTAACAAATTAGAATTCTTTCCTGAGTCAGAGTGGCTTTGGTTTCTGGGTTCTAAATGACCTGAACTGTAGTTACCAGACCCATTCAGTTTGGGAAAGAGCCATGATTGCCCAAGCCTTCCTACTTGCTGAGACAGCAAAGTGCTGGGGTTTCAGTTTAGCCAACAGCTGTGTTTGAGAGTGATGTGTCCAGACCCCATTGCCTTCTGAAGGTCTTTGTGCCCCTCCCTTTACAGACCTGTTCCCAGCTGTTCCTTGGGCAGATGTTCCTCAGTTCACACATCCCTGGCACTTTCCCATGACCTCTACTAAACTCACTCTGGTCCCTAAGGAGTCCCCTTTGTCAGCTTTCATAGTCAGTACTCTGTTCAGCAAGATGCAGGTATGATGCTGTCACTACTAGGCTGCCTTGTCCTACAGTAGCCAGGGAGCCACCCAGGTGGGAACCAGCTCACACTTCTCACAGGAACTCCAAGCTTCTGTGTGAGACTTCTAATTTCCATGAATTCTCAGACATGAATAGTCTAGGTCCTTTAGGTGTCTCTGGAGACATCTGATGTTGCTAACCTGATGATGTGCCACAATGGCAGCTACGGTGGCACAGTAGTGGGTGGGGGGTGGGGGAAGGGTGGTCTTTATTGGGCCTTGGAAGGCATCAGGTGCAAGGCTCCACAGGGATGACATGTCGTACAGCTAGGGTCAGAGTGAGTGCTTGCCAGACACGAAGTCATATTCTTTGGTTCTGAGAAACTTAGGGTGAGGGGGTAGGTAGGGGAGGGGCTTATGAAGGAGTTGTCGATGATCCTGCTCAGTGCTGTGCTGTAGTAGAATGTGGTATTATTGACCTTCATGAATGAGGAGAGCAAGAGAAACTATGTGCGGAGGGAGACTCAGGCCGGTGAAGTCTCCTTATTAGAAATAAGATCACAGGGAATGCATATCGGTATCTGCCGACTGCCCTTCACCCATTTCTGTGAGGAGCGTGGCCTATGGGATGGCTCCTTACTGTCAAGGTTTGGGGTGTTGCTAGGCCTGTATAGCATAGCACCGTGGATGAGGGGCTTACATGGCATAACTGATTTTCTTACACTTTACAGTTCCACAGCCTGGAAGCCCAAGATAAAGGAGTCAGTGTCAACAGAGGTGCAGCATTTGCTGCAGTCTCTCTTGTAGAATTCTGTGTCCTGATTTCTCTTTCTCTAAGGATACCGGTGATGTTAGATTAGAGCTCACCCTACCAACCTCATTCTGACTTAGTGACATCCCCATGAAGTTCCAATATCTGCAGACAGCCACATTCTGACATATATGGTGTGTATAGAGGGGAGGCAGGACTTCCTCATGAATTTTTGGCACTGATATAACAGCACAGAGAGGATAAGCCACTTGTCAGCTGTCGCCTAGGATTAGGAGTCAGCCAATCTCCCTGCAGAGGTTCCCGACTATTACAGGGTTAAAAGAGGAGGAAATGTCAAAGCAGACCTCCTCAAATTGCAGGACCCATTCCTGGTGTTCATATGGTTAAATAAATTGGCTCTTTGAAGAAAGAAAGAAATAAACCAACACTGAGACACAGTAGGAGTATATTCTTTAGAGGATAATCGCCATTTCCACCCTGGCTGACAATGTGCTTTGTGTCTATCCTGGAGGCCCAGGATGAGCACCAATAACAGCAGAAAACATTACACTTGATGGTCTCGACCATCTATTCCCCATCTCATGAGCATATATATGTGGCTTCATTTCTAACCTGAGTGGGCTGTTTTCAAGGTCAGTGAGGATCTCGTGGATGTAGAACTTGGCCAGGGCCCTTCTGTGCCCCTTTGCCACTTAGAACAGCTTTTCTGAAGCTCCTGGGCTCCCTTACACTCTTATTTCTGACTACTGATACATGACAAGTTGCCTTGACCTTGCCAGTTAACAACAAAGACCATGGAGAGCCCTTCGTACTTTGAGCTGACTTTCCTTCTGGGCAGATGAAGGCTGTGGTGCAGAAGATGACCTTTATGAACCTGAGCAGGTCTAGATAACCACATATCTCCACTGCAGCAGCAGAGAGTCCTGCTCCTGGGTTGTCAGGATGAGGGTTAAGTCAAACTAAATGCCCATGCCTGGGACCCTGCTGAAGTATCCCCTGGTGGCTGTGACCCTGCCTCCACCCAAAGAGAAACTAATTGTGTTCAACCTCACATCCACTGATCTCTGTTCAGCTAACCTGACTGTAGATGGTGGCTTTGGAGACAGACTTACCATCATGCCCAAGTGCAGTTGATAGGGAAGGATTGAAATGTACTCATTTGGTATGAAGCCTGGCCCTGCCAATGATGTGGCCACAGACCATGAATGCAGATGAAACTGACATGCACACATTGAGTAGAGGCATCTGGGAAGCATCTGGAGTGGATGATGCTTTTAAATGGATGGCTATATCAGGCCATGAGTGCTGGAGGTGGTGGTGTATGTCAAATAGAGGTGGCACCGGCTTTATAACATGGTGCTTTGCCCTGTCTGGACTAGAGGTCCCCTTGAGGTCTTTGTTCTTCCAGGTGGAACCACAATGCATATTCACCAAGACCCAAGTATGGCGTATTGACTCCTCATGTTGTTTCTTCAACCTTAAGTAGAATGGTTTATGCCCTGGGGAAATGCACGTTCAGGTTGTCTGAAGTAGAGCCCAAGAAGTTGAAGTCTTGATTGATGGTCTTAGAATTTAAACCTCACATGCTCTTACATCTGCATCCCACTTTTTTTCTTGCTTTTACCCTACTCTGTCTTTCAATAGCACAACTCAGCTGGTTTCTGATGAAGCCCCCCAACCCAAGAGTCTGCTGCTCTGAGCTCATAGCTCCCTCTCCATGGAGAGTTGAGTGCCTGAATTAACTCTCCTGGAGCAGTGAACCACCCTGAGTGCTAACCTAGTTTGTATTTTTAGAGTGTGCTCTATCAATTACTTAACTTGCAGAGCAACTCCTCTGTGTTCACTAGGGAAGCACTGCCAGAGAATGTTCTTCCTCAGGCTTCTGTAAGGTGTACCTTTCCTGGTCCTGTCTCCTGGGAAGCAGGTCAGATGGCATTGTGTTCTCAGTGTTGAGGATGGAGAGTTTGCCTCCCTGCCTCTGACCCTGCTCTTTACATTTGAAAGAAACTAGGGCCCAGGATGGTATGGAACCAGGTCTGGCTGGTGTGGCACTGCACTGCTATGAGTCAAGTTTCCTAAGGCTTGCACCTCTCTGCTGAGTAGGGGAAGTCAATGAAATTAAGAATCTCCTCCGGCCACATAGGATTCACTGTTGGGAAGATGCTGCTCTGAAGCTGGGCGCTGGGGGCATGACCCGTGTCACTCTCAGATAGAAGTGAGGTCCAGGCTTGTGGTTTTTATTTGTGGAGAAATGCAGTGTGCTGGGCCAGGGCCAGGGCTAGGGCCAGGGCCACGTTAGCCAGTAGATTTTGCCATGCCCTTGCCAGCCCAGGAGACCTTTTGACTCTAGCTCCAGGCAAATGGCCAAATGACTTGGTTTGAATTTCATCATGGTTCTCCCACTTCCGGTAGAGGTGTTAGTGAGCAACCCTCTGCCAAGAGGCTGAAGTTCCCACGCTAGGCTGTGCAGGAGAAGGCCCTCATGGGTAGGTCCCAGGATACTTGCTTGGAATCCCAGACATCTTAACTACATGCTTTCCATAGACCTAAGGCCAAGGAGGTGACAGCCCCGCTGATTTAGTTTTGAGTACCAGATGAGCTCATGATACCAAGTAGGATGCTGTGGGTGGTACAAGGCCCTGGAGAGTAAGCAGGATCCAGTTTCTTTCTCGGGGACCTTATATTTCTTTCTAGAAAAGCATGATATATCTGTCTGCAGGGGAAAAGCTAAAAACATTAGGCAGTAGTTGAGTGTGTGTGTGTAAATAGTATGCATGGGTCTCTATGAATTTGTTACTTATATAGTGGCATATATGTGAACATATTTGTATTTACATGCTTCTGTGTGCATATGCATATACATGTGCACATTTTCATGTTTATATGTATACATGTTTGTGCCCTATTATGTATGTATATGCTTATGTGTTGTGAACATGTATATATGCATATACTTACATGTTAGTGCATACATGTGCCTGCTTGTGCGCTTGTATAAATGTGTGTGCTTGTGCTTATATGAGTTTGTGTGCCCTTATGACTCTGTGTGACTGTGTGCATGTATGTGTGTACATTTGTGCTTACAGCTGCACATTTGTCATACAACTGTGTACAAACATGTATGTGCATGTCTGTGAGTCTGGGTCTTATGTATCTCTGGGCAAAGTACTTTGGACTAGGATTGTGAAGTGTAAAGTACTTTGGACTAGGATTGTGAAGTGTAAAGTACTTTGGACTAGGATTGTGAAGTGTCCCCTCAGTGGTGGGACTGCATCCCCAGCCTACAGGTTCTCTGGAATTCACCCATGAAAACTTGAATACACATGAAGCAACCTATGTTGCTGGCCACATATGTGGTGGAGGATGGCCTTGTTGGACATAAGTGGGAAGAGAGGCCTTTGGCCCTGAGAGTGTTTGATGCCCCAGTGTAGGGGAATGCCAGAGTGGGAGGACGGGAGTGGATGGGTAGTGGAGCACCCTCATAGAGGCAGGGGGATGGGAGATGGGATAGGAGGTTTCCAAAGGGGAGACCTGGAAAGGAAAAAACATTTGAAATCTAAATAAAGAAAATATCCAATCAAAATAAATAAATAAATAAATAAATAAATAAATAAATAAATAAATAATAAAACTTGACTACAGGATAGAATAAGACTTCCTGTTCCCTCTGGCCTGTTTCTGTTTTCCCAGGACTCAGTGGATGGAAAAAGAGTATGTACACAGAATGCACACAGACTACACTCAGCTTCATTCAGCACATACCAGGGCCCTCACAATCTACAACAAATTCAAAAGTGACCCAGGCCTATGCTATGTAGGGAATAAGCTTAAAAAGTGCTTGACAATTGCAGAAAAGCTGTGACAGTAGGTCAGTGGGGTACTAAGCTAAGGGTGGGATATTCCTGGGAATGGACAACTAGTGGGCAGGGATCTCACACTGCCCTGTGATCGGTGCCTTCTCCCCTCCAGCGTGGAAGCTTTGCGAAGCAGAAAGCTCCACTGAGTTACAAATCAAGATTTCTGCACTAGTCTTGATTCTGTCCTTGCTGTGTGACCTTGAGATGGTCACTTGGCTTCTCAGAGTCTGGCTCTCCTGTCTTTACAGTGAAGACACTGAGTAAACTCTTAACAACAGCAACCAGATTCTCTGATGGATTGACAAATTGTGGGCCAGGGAAGCATGGAGCAAGCATGATGCTCTGGAGTATGGTTGAGAATGGGTCTGGAAAGGCTTGAAGGCTCACCAGAGCAAAGGGCAAAGGCAACACTTGCAGTTAGAATCCGAGAAGCAGGATAGCACAATATACTTTATTCTTTTTTAAAAAACGATTTATTTATTTATTTATTTATTTATTTATTTATTTATTTATTTATTTATTATAAGTATGCTGTAGCTGTCTTCAGACACACCAGAAGAGGGCATCAGATCTCATTACAGATGGTTGTAAGGCACCATATGATTGCTGGGATTTGAATTCAGGACCTCTGGTAGAGCAGTCAGTGTTCTTAACCACTGAGCCACCTCTCCAGACCTACTTTATTCTTTTAACAAGCATTCATGCAACACTCAGTGGACAACAAGGCATCATGGGAAGGGGTTAGCAAACTCTTGGCCCTCATGTCAAATGGGGCCCCTACTGCCTGATCTATAAATAAACTTCTATTGAAACAGGTATGTCTGAGTTGGTTAACTTTTCATCCCCACTAGATGCCAGAGAAAACAACTCAAAGCAGAAAGGTTACTTTGGCTCACTCACAGTGTGAGAAGCTTCAGTCCAGGTTAGCTGGCTACCGAATTCTGGGCCATGGTGGGGCAGATTATCATGGTGGAAGGACGTGGAGGAGAAACACCAATCCCTTCCTGGCATCCAGGAGCACAGAAGAATCCCAAGAAGAGGCCAGGTCTGAGATATACCTTTCAAAGGGTCCAATTGGGTCTCACATCCTACATACTTCCTATGACTTACCAAGTAGCACTGTAGCTGAGAGACAAGTTCAACACATGACCTGTGAAGGAACATTCCCTATTAAAGCTATAACAATGCCCATTTTCGCCCTATCTACTGTCTATGGCTATTTTAGACTAGCAAAAATCAAGACATTGTGACTGATTTCAAAAATAGTTACAGTCTGGCCTGTCATCTTTGCTCTAAGATCTTTATGTGCATGAACTGAATACAAACCACAGTGCTACTGTGCAGGCATTAGTTTTCTGCTCATTTATAGACAAGATATTCAGGGGTTCCGTGGGGGGAGGGGGGTATCAGGTAATGTACCAGAGACCACAATTAAGCCACACAGAAAAAAGGCGATGGGACTATGAACTCATGCTTCCAGACTCCAGAGAGCCTGTAAAGGCTATGGGCAGTGTTATGCTGAACAAGCCCAGGAATGGAAGCCATGCTTGAGTGCTGGTCTCCACAAGGCTTCCTTGTCATTGCCAGGTATGTGACCAGGGTGGTTCTTCTTAATGGCCTATTTCAGCAGTAACATGGCTCAGGCTGCTTAACGGTGATGCTTGGTCCCTCTACGCTAGTGAAACTCTAGACAGCTCTTATAGGCAAATCAGAAACACCAATGCTCCCAAAAGCTTTGAGAGTTCCTAATTGAGCTTTTTGATCAGTGTTTGTGGTTGTCAATGGCTATAGTTCTGTGTCCTGCTGCAGATCACAAATGCTTAGAAGCCCTGGTTGTCTTCCCTCTATATGTATCAGAGAGCAGGGATTCTTTATGTTCAGAAACATTTCCTGTTGACAAGGAGCTATGGAAATAGGTGCTCCCACAGGGACCTTGACACAAGCAGCCATCATGTGCCAAAGTGCTGGTAACTGAAGCATCCACCTCCCCATGCCCCGTAGTACCCTCCATTCCTGTTCCAGGCAGGGACTCCCATGCTGGCTAGCTCCAGTAGGAGCTAGTGAGCAGGACCAGGAGCAGCCCTTGCCAATGAAAGACCTCTATGGGAATATAAATGTATCAGATTCTACCCCACCCCTGACGGTGCAGTTCTATAGGATTTCATCCTATACTGACTTGCCCGCAGAACCTTGGTGGAGACATCCGTCTGTTGTGCTGTCCAGTACACACCAGCCACATCTGAAAGCGTGACTAGGGAACTGAGGAACCGAATTTGTCGTTTGGGTGTTTCCTTGATATAGGGTCTCACTATACAGCCCTGGCTTGATTGGAGTGTGCTCGAGCACGTGCGCAAGTACACATCCACACACACACACACACACACACACACACACACACACACACACACACACATGCATGCACGCACGCACGTATATGGTCAGATGGTGACTTGCAGGGATAGATAGATGCAGACCACATGGGTCTCGGATATGAATAGTACTTAGGTTACCATTTTTTTGGGGAGGCACCTTTATGCTCTGAGATATCTAAACAGATCTCAGGACTAGATATTTTTTAAGTAATGTGTTTCATTTGGTCTTGTCTCCGAGAGGTCCCCAGTGTGTGGAGCCTTGGTCATTGGCAGCGATGTTCTGACTGTTAACATACCCCGTATGGACTCCTCTGCCTTCCATTCCTACTTTTTATTCTCCGTTTTTGCCTAGGAAAGCCATCCAAATAAACTACTCATTCATGCTATATGAAATTTCCATTCCTGAAGCCTAAAAATAGCTGAATGTCAATACTTCAACAATTCAATTTATAATGATATTCTCATCTTATCCTCATCTGGGAGAGCTCATCCAGCTCAGTATTGAGGCCCGTATTTGCCTATGTGTGCAAGCCATAGGTGGGTAGTTGAAATCTTTCTATGCACCGTCTGAGTCTTAACTTCAGCTCTGTCTCTGTGTGACTGTGTGAATTTGGCAAACTGCTAAAATCTTTGTGCATCCCAGTCTTCAGGCATGAGCATCCTGCCTGCACATCCCAGCCTGGTGCTTTCCCTGACTGTTTTAAAGACTGATGGGGGAGGAGCAAGGAAGCTCATAAGTGGCCCTATTCATGACAGGCAAGCCAGAACACTATTAGGGGGACCCTGCTCTTTACCAGGGTACAAGAAGTCCCCCAAATACCTCAGCGAATCCAGTGTATGCCTTTGATGTCGCAGGCTCTGGCTTTCCTGCCACACTTTGCCTGGAGAGAGAGGGTGTCCTGTTTTCATGATCTAGCCTTTTTAGCAGGAGGTACTTGTCAGGGAGGACGAGCTCTCTAGTAAGAACTGCAGCCAATTTCCTCAGGCTGCAGCTTCATATGAGGGAGACAGTGAGGCCTGTAGCTGCTCAGGGGCCTCACTCATACTCCTCTCCCTTGTCCACAGAGTCAGCTGACAGCTCATTAAGATGGGACTTGTGGAGCCCTTAAAGGATAGCTGCTCTTTTGGTATTGAGTCAGCAGGGGTGAGGGTGGACTGTGTTCCACTGTTGCATCGATGTGAAGGAATACTAAAGAGAAACTATCGTAAGGACACAAGGATCTGGGTTCATGAGTGCCACTTGGCGGGGAGGGAGTGAAGGAACAGGGCAGCTCACACAAGGGTGGCCAGGAAGCAGAGAAAAGAGAGCACAAAACAAGAGGAGGCCAAGGCAAGAAACTGCCTTCAAGGGCACACACCACAGTGACCTACCTCAACTAGGTCCCACCTCCTACCTTTCACCAACTCTCAATATGCCATCACATTATGAATCTATCCATTACATCAGAGCCCCGAGGATCTAATTGTCTTAGGGGCACCCTCACAGGTACAGCCAGAGGGGCTCTTAACTGATCACCTAGGTGTCTCTCAATCCAGTCTAGCTGACAGTCAAGATTAATTGTCAAAGGGGTATGATTCTTGCAGGCCTTCCCAACTTCCTGGGCTTCCTAGGGGTTTAGTTTTTATTTATCTGTATACATGTTCACATGCTTGCATATGTGTCGTTTTGTGAGTCCTTGTATATCCATGTGTGTAGAGGATTTGGGTCAACATCAGAGTCCTCCTTACTCTCTTTCTACCTTACTTTGTGAGACAGGGTCTTTCCCTGATCCTGGAGCTTGCCAATTAAGCTAGACTGGCTGTACAGGAAGACACTGGGATCCCCCATCTTTGCAGGCAGTTTTGGCTCTGGAAACAGTCCCATTCTCCTCCGGTCTCCTTTCCTCAGTGAACTCTGTACTTGGATTTGTAAGGGGGTTTGCTAATTGCTAGGAGTACAGTGCTTATCAAGATATTATCTGTCCTTGGGGTCAGGGACAGCATTGGAAAGTGAACAAGACAACAGCCATGTGAACACGTGCTTTCTGATCATCCCATGGGCCAAGAAGATAAGCAGAATAGATTGACAGCCAAGAGCAATGAGTGTGGGGCTGCAAACTCCTTTAGAAAGGGAGAGCCTTGGGAGTTGTGAGAGGAATGAGAAGATAATGATGTTTCCTTCCCAGGTCCTGAGAGGAAGCCTGTCAATGGGGCCAGCAGCCCACACAAAGGCCTGGGGTAGGTGGGAACGAGGAAAGCAAAATCAGACAGATGCAGCTGAACCCCCCCTGACAGTCTGACTCCCCTCGTTTTTTTGGTTCATGCAGGCTTCTTGCCTTGGTGAATGAGTGGGTGTCAAAGACCCTTACCCTAAGTCATGCTCCATTCAACTGTGGCACTAGGCAGGTGGCTGGGAGCTGGCTTTCTGCCTCCTGAAGCCACACCGGAATTCCTGCACTGTTTCTAAGGTGCCCGGGAAGACAGCAGATTGCTTCTGTTCAGTCCATCAGCCACACAAAAGCCTCAGATCAAAGAGCATGGGCTTAATTTATTTTGTTTATTTTCCAGAGGAAATAGTGCTTTCTTGGACTGAAAGCTCCGAAGACTAAAAGCTGAATGGAGAGCCGGAGCTTGGATTAAATGAATGGGCTGGCTCTCTCTGACCCAGTTTCTACCCAGTGCCACAGCAGTGGAGGGGGAGGGATCCATTCTGCTGCCTCTTGCTCTGGCCCAGGGGCAGGCACTTCCCAGCCTGTTATTTCACAGGGAATGAGCCTTCTGCACAATCAGGCTTCATGGAAGTGTCCTTGAAGGTAGCTTGTGATGGTAGCAGGGGGGAATTAGTGTGGCAGCTTGGGCCTGCCTGATGCTACCCTGTCACCTCAGCTGGGAGGCAGGGTGCTGATCCAGGTTAAACCCTATGGCTTCTGTAGGAATCCACTAACTGGGGTTGCAACGGAGCATTCCCAGTGGGGGAACTATGAGCATTTACCACAGTGGCTAGTTTAATGTTTCGGTTATAGTGAGTAAGAGCTGGCCTGAGATGCTTGCTTCTAGGAGTCCCAAGTTCAAGTGCTGGCTTCAACTTTCATTTGCCATGGGACCTGACACTCTTACTCCCACTCACACAGAGGCCCCAGTTCTCGCCTCGGAGTCAGGGCTATTGACATGCTCCTCCTTCCAGGATGCTGCGATGCTCTGAAGGTATGTGTGTGTGGTTGGTGACAAAGCAATGGCTGTATACCCAAGAAAAAATTTTCTGTTTAAACAAAAGACAGCATGATGAAGCAAGGGAAACCGAAGCTGGTACGCTACTCTCAGTCTTCAGGATAGGGGCTCTCAACCTGTAGTTTGTGACCCTTTTGGGAGTTGAATGACCCTTTCAAGGGGGTCGCCTAAGATATGTGGTGTAAATAGCAGATATTTACATTATGATTTACAACAGTAGCAAAATTGCAATTTTGAAGTTGCAACAAAAATAATTTTATGGCTAGGAGTCACCACAACATGAGGAACTGTACTAAAGGGTCACAGCATTAGGAAGGCTGAGGAGCACTGGCTTTGAACTGCATGGGCTGCAGATGATCACGACAGGGACAAGGAAGGCATATAGGCAGATGGCCACAGGGTGTTTGTGAGGGCCACCTCTCCGTTGGCCTGGACAACTATCTTGGGTATTCTCTTTGCAAGGAGACCCATGGGAAGGAGAGATAGTGCTTGATCCTGTGCACATGCCATGGATGATTGAGAAACAGTCTTGAGATGCTTGGGCCTACCTATGGGGTTCTTCCTGCTCTATGTCATCCTGGATCTTAGAAGACCTTTAAAAAGGAACATCACCCAAGAGTGATGCCATGCTCTAACCATGGCAGTTTGAGTGTTATCCACGAGTTAAAGAGTTAAGTCACTAATCCATGGAATGAGAAAAAAACACCTGAGGAGGAGACATTTATATGTAGTGGTCACTAATAAACTGATTTTGATAGGCAGAGCTTTAACTTTGAGAACTAAAGTTTTTCTAACTGAAAGTAGACAAAAAGAGGCCCTGGAATGTTAAAACACACTCAACTAAAACCAGTGAAAATGCCAAGGATGGGTAGTGACATTTATAACATTCTAAGCATGGTGTTCAAAGATGAGTGAGATGAATAGCATCTCTCTTGAGATGAATGACAGTGTTACTGAGTAGGGTGACTGCAGCAGCAACAGCAAGAACAAGAACAACAACAACAACAACAACAACAAACAGAGCCAATGTCTTGCTAGGAGCTGGAGAAGTGCTTTAAAGTACATTCGTAGTGCCAGAGAGGCTCCATGTTGCAGGGTCTTGAACCATATTCTAAAAGTTATCATGCGTTAGGGAGCATTTATTTATTTATTTATTGAGACAGAGTCTTATGTAGTAGCTTAGCCTGGCCTGTCATTCACTTTTGCTCAAGGTGACCTCAGACTCACAGACCGTGCTGTCTCAGCCTTGAGAGCGGGAGCCTCTGCTTATCTTTTTCCATCACTCGTGTAGGTCTTCCTGATTCTTTGAGTGCTAGTGATTTTTGGTTGGATGCCAGACATTGAGGGTTTTACCAATTTGGGTGCTGGATAATTTAGTAGTCCTATAAATATTCGTGAGCATTTTGTCCTAGGACACTGCAGTTGGGCTGTGTGGCTGTGTGGGAACAGTTTGATTCTCTAGAGGTTTGCCTTTTTTACAGTTTGATTCTCTAGGTTTCTTTTTTTTTTTTTAAAGTGGCAAGAGAGCACCTTCACCTAAGGCTCTCTTTTTAGACTATAGTAGTACGAGGATTTGACCTGGTACCTTGGGAGTTTGGAGGTTTCTACTCTGGTGAGGGGAACACAGACTGTTTGAAGCCCATTGTGAGCTCTGACATTTACTCTACTCTGCCTTAGGTAGCCATGACACATGCCTGGACCAATGATATTTAGCTGGAGGCTTGGGCCCTAATGTCAACCTCCAGCCTGTTGCCCAGGCCACTTTACTTTCTGGTACACCTTCCTGCAAACCCTACCCTCTTAGCCCCTTCTAGAATCCCTCCATCCTATCATCTCAGTAGTGATGAAGCCAAAGGCCTCTTTGTCTTTTTGTGCTATGGCCTGGATATCTTTTGGTGGGAAGCTGGTACAACCTGCTCAGGCAGGGATTGCTGGCCTGCTCTGTCTGAATTCCCCAGGGTCTAAAAACTTGTTCTGAGTGTACTTAATCTGATATCTTCTACTGTATAATGCAGGAAGATGGGTGTGGCTCCTACTGTTTCCTTTGCAGAATCTTTGGCTTATAAGAGAAGACTTTCTGACCTTACATGCTTGTGCCTGGTTTTGTCTCAGTGGGTATGAGAATCTGGGCTCTGAAATAGCCATTCAAATGATCTTGGGCCTTACCTTGAAAATACTGTTCCATTGAATTGCTAAGCTCAGTACTTGGAGATCCTGAGTAATGGTCATGGGGTCAGCCTGAGCTCGGGGCATACAGGGGACAAGGCAAGATTAGCATTTATTATGGGATCTAGGTAAACTTGTGTGTGGGGTCCTTCACCATGACTTCCCTTAAAATGTAACAGTGAGTGACTTGATGTGTAACAGGAAGCTGTCCCCATGGATTAGCTTTGCCCTGGATGAGCCTTGCCCTCACTGTTGTTCTTTCATATAGGCATCCGCATTCTGTTCACTGGATGAGATTACAGAACCTTCCCAAAGGATGCTCTGATGTCCAGCATCTTCATCAATGTCTCAGTTAGCATAGACCTGACAGCAGAAGTTAAGTAAGAACCAGGAAAGCAAAATGAAGTACTTCAGGTGGTAAAGCTATGTAAGCATGAGGACATCAGTTCAACCCCCAGAACTCACATCAAAAATAGGGGTTGTGGTGGCATACACTTGTAGACCCCAGGCTAAGGGAGGCTAAGACACGGAGTTCCCTGGGGCTCAGTGGCCAGCCAGCTTACCTTGCTTGGCAAGCTTCAGGTTGTTGAGATACTCTGTCTCAAAACAAAGTGAATAGCTACTGAAGACACCTAAGGTTGACCTCTGGCCTCTAGATTCATATGTAACATGTGAACATGCACACTCATATGAACTTGTATACACATGAATGCATACAAACACACAGAGATGAGATGCTTCCCCATTCCCGAATGAGGATTGGGGATATAAGTGAGAATCATCAGAAGCAGAAGAGGGTTGATCACTTCTGGAAAAGCGTCACTGTTAGAATGGAAATTGGCAATTACTCAGCCTCCACTGGCCAAAGGAAACCCAAGGCTATGAAGTTTGGTACTTAATAGGGTCAGATACAAGCTTTCTTGACAAGGTTCCTCAACTCCCACTTACAAAGGAACTTTCCTCTGCATTCCAAAGTATATAATTATCCTAGTTGCTGGATACAACCTTGTTGATTATAAATAGATTGTCACCTCGCCTCCTCATCACCCTCCAATATGTCTTTCATGCTCAATTAGATGAATGCACTTTAGTGCATTTTCTAATCAAGTTTTGTAAAAGTTAACCCCTGAGCCCATCTGGAAAAGAACTCTGGTGGAATCTTAGTCACATTTCATCTTCTCAGCTTCTGCCTAACTGTCTCCACTCAATGCATCTCTTTCCTTGTGGATTGGTCATTCTACATCCCAATGTTATCCCACTCATAGTTTAGGTATGACCCCGAGGCATGAGCTTAATGTAGCTTCACAAAGGACTTGGGTGATACTGTCCAGGAGTAGAGAAATTGACAAGAAGACTGGAGTGTGTTAATGCCTTCCTTCTAGTGGGCAGTTCTGGGTGAGAGAAGGGCATGGCCCTGTTGGAGGTTGAGAGGTCTCCCAAAATGCCACCTCCCACCTAAGGCTTCGAAGATCATTGAGCAAATACAGGCTGCTTGCTTCCTCTCCACTTTGATGAGCACAGTTGGGGGTGAGTGAAGGAGACACAAACTAAGAAGCTTAATCAGAGCCAAGAGCTCCTTAGGAAAATGCTTGCCAGACTTGGTTTCTGATGGCAAGAGTCATAGAAATTTCAAGCATATTTTATGATCCGCACATCTATTTCCTCTGGTTTTGAACTATATAGGTGGATAGGTCCTTTAAAATATAAGTGCCTTAACCTAGCTGTGTATGACAGCTTTTCCTACTAAATGGTAGGGTTCATTCCTGTACATATGGTCCACCAGTGGTACAGGTTGCCTACCAGTATAGTGCACACCTGTCCTATATTGAATGTACCTCAACTTCAAATCCAGTTCATGGATCAGTCACTCTGGAAAGTATTGCCGTGCTCTTCACTGGAAGGGAGTTTCCTTCTAGTGCCCCTGCTGCCCCATCTTTCTCCATGGATCTTGAGGCCAGGGCTCTGGTCATTTCTTTCCTGGAGTCAGAGTTTACCTCTTGCTTGGATTGTCCCTCTTTGGGGGTCAGTGTCCAAGCCACAGTCATCTCTTTGACCCTACAGAATATCGCCATGACCTCTCCCTGGTGGACAGATCCCCTGCAGGGGCTTGAGGCTCATTTCATTATTTGTTCAGTGTTCACCAACCACTGAATTCTCAGAGTGAAAGACTGATATTGTTGCTTCTTTTAATTTTGGGACCACTGGGCCAGGCTCACTTTGTATTTCATAAGGCCAGGGCTTAGGAATTGTGGCTTCAGCTAGAATTCCAGCTAAGCCAGTCAGGGTTGGGTCCACTGGTTTTTGTTATAGGTTGTAGTTTGTTTATTTGTTTGTTTCTGGCCCTGTATAGAGGATGCATGGGGCCCTGTGTCTCTGTACTTGGGCCAGTATGATCCTTGGTGAGTCTGAGAGAAGACATAGCCAGGAAAACCAAAATCCATTTCTCCAACATGATTATTAGAGAAAGATACTCTTTTTTTTAAAAAACTAACAGCACTTTAAAGTTTCATCAAGGCTTTTAATGATGATACAGTTATGTGTTTATTGTAATAACCTTTGAAAATACAAAAATTGTATATATAAAACCAATGCCATCTGTCATTCTACAGACAGCAATCATAGCTGGGCGTGTTTTATTATGTAACAAAAGTTCCTCTGAAAACACAAGTGGACAATATTATATAAAACTTTAAAGAACTTATTCATTAAAAAAAAGGTGGTTTGCCAGGCGGCGGTGGTGCATGCCTTTAATCCCAGCACTTGGGAGGCAGAGGCAGGTGGATTTCAGAGTTCGAGACTAGCCTGGACTAGAGTGAGTTCCAGGACAGCCAGGGCTACACAGAGAAACCCTGTCTTGAAAAACAAAACAAAACAAAACAAAAAAAGGTGGTTTATGTGTTAGTCAAATGATCAATAAATTTATAAACAGTAAGTGAAAGTTTTCTGTTATTTCCCCTCACCCTAGCCCTCAAAGCCTGCAGACTTATCTGCTCTTTGTATGTTCTTCTGGGGAAGGGGAGTATGTACCAGCACATGTCTGTACCAATACTCAGTTCATTTGTTACATCTATTTATTCACTTTGGTTTTGGATCTCTTACTCAAAGTTAGATGCATACTAGGTAAGAAATCACTTTATATGTGAATCACAGATTCATCTTCTACTTGATACATGTACACATGTGCACACACATCTATGCGTGTGAGTACACACTTGCACCTGTGCATAAGAAAGCGAGAAGAGGATGTCAGGTGTCTTCCCCAATCTCTCTGTCATATTCCTTTAAGGCAGGGTCTGTTTCCCTCTGAACTACAAGTTTCCTCTTTTGGTTTGCCTAGTTGGCTACTGAGCTCCCAGGATCAGCCTGGCCTTGCTTGGCTTTTTAAATAGGTGCTGCAAATGTGAAAGCAAGCCATTATGTTTGCATAGCAATTGGTCTTACCCACTGAACCATCCCCCTTAGCCCATACTTTATTATTTTGAAACACAGAAGCCCGTGATGACATCCAATTGCTACTACTTCAAAAAGCATTTAGAATCATCAGCACCCTACCCTCCACTGTCAACCACAAGGATATTCCATCTTCATTTTTTTGTTGAACTCTTAAGTTTCTCAATTTTGTATTTCAGAGTATGTTTTTATAATGTTATTAAGTAATATTTCAGGGGGAGTTAAGACACTGCATGCATGGACACACACACACACACACACACACACACACACACACACAGACATGCACATAGGCACATACTCCTTTGTCCACCTCTGCTTCTTTTTTCAGGATTGATTTCTAGAAATGCAAGTCTCATGGCAAAGGATAGAAACTCTACTGCTGTGGGTGGATACTGTCAAGCTGTGACACATTTTTTTTTTTCTTTCTGTAGAACAGGGATATTTCTCTTACCTCTGAATTATTTCAGTTGTTTTGAAGCTTTATGGAATCGTGTAGGAAAGCCTGTCCTTGCTGTTACAAAACATTTGAGTAATATGAAGGCACTCAAGAGAAAGATAGGCACCTCCTTTCCCCCCCAGAAGAAACCCAGACTAGAGCCCAAGCAGGAACCAGAGAGACACGAGTTCACATTCAGAAGTTGCTGCTTCTCTTTGTGTCTCTGGGTTAGTTGCCTGCTCACTCAATAGTGGTTTCCTTCTTCCAGAAATAAACACACTTGCTTTTTGTCCCAAGGTAAAGTGAATGTGGACTGAGAGCCTGGCTGCTGGTAGGTATCATCCCCATCAGTAATGACTGACCAGTTGTCTATGCTATGCTGTGCAGTCTTCAGACTCAGATTGTGCTAGGAAACAATTATCTTCCTTATGATGCTAGCTCTTCTTTGCAAGATCACTTCAAGATCCAACCCTATAGCAGCACCATGGCACGAGCTCCTAAAAGATAGCGTTCCTTCCAGCAGAGCCAAAGTCTTCATGCTTTGGTTTTGTGACCTACCTCTGGTTAAGGGAGCTTATAGGCTCTAAGGAAACCAGTGAGACATCCACCTCTGTTTTTCCTATCTCTTTGACAAGCTAGCTTTTTGTCAGTCCCATGGGGACAGATATATCCTGTATTGCTATTCCTGAGAACTTTGAACTCTGGGAAAACAAATGACTCAGACAAGATAAATCCCTGTTGAGTGTGTACTTGTTATGTGGCCCCTTAGAACATTAGTCTATAGTTGCTGTTCTCAGCTCTGCAAGCATCTTTAGTTGCCCTAAGGCTTGGCTTGTTTTAATGGCACCTCTGTATATAACCTTTTTAGTATTTACAATCGGGTCACGCTGTCCTGGTGGATGCTGTGACCAGCAGTGTTGTTTGCTACTGAAGAAATATTCCTGAAGCCAGCCTTCCAAGGAATAAAAGGCTAGGCTATCACTTTAGACAATGAAGTACCAGGAAGCCAATGTTCTGGATTCTAGGATCAGAGACATCCCTAGAGGATGTGTCTCTCCATGTGGCTTTCATGCTTTGGGATTTCCAGAATGCCGTTGAGGCAGGGGTCTTATGGTCGCCATGTCCCTGGCTTCTTGTCACATTATCTCCACCAAGAGGGATCTCCATGTGGTTATTATCAAAGGCCAGTTCAGCATCATCTGTGCATTTAACAAGGAACTGGGCCTGGTGCATATTCAATTCTCCAGAAATACATTCTATGTTTACTGGGGTCAATATCCAAGAAGTAGAAGTACCCAGAGGTATCCTTAGGGTAAATTTTCCCAGTAACATTGATCTTTGGGGGCTAAAGTCTCTAGGCCTCTGTACCCTTCTTCACCTGTGTGTCTGGTATTCTGTCCTAGGAAGATGACCTTGAGTGAAGTCACTCTCTGTAGCTGAGCCTGATACTGAAGAAAGTAACTGCCAGGGGCTATCTGCTGACAGCTTGAAACTGGGCCACAGATCCTCGGGTAGGGGACATGGCCTGCTTGTGTCCGAGGAACACTTTGCTGCAGGATCCTGTGGTCCATCTGAGCCACAGAAGAAGAGGACAGAGAGGCAGAAGGGTAGGGGAAAGCTTCCTGATGGGCAGAGTAGTTGAGCAGGGGTGTGGAGCTAGGAAAGGGCCAGGAACTGTGAGCCCCCATACAAAGCATCGCATAGAGGACTGGGTTGGGAGGCTGTCCCACTGAGACATGGCCAGAGTCACTTCCTTTGACACCTTAAGTAGTTTGCATTCCAGATGATCTCTTAAGTCTGCTGTCCCCATCCCTTTAAGAAAACTCAACCAACCTGTGATGAGCCTTCCAAATGACTTAGAGTGACCTTCAGGTGTTGTCCTCCAGCTAACTTGCCTAGGACAGCTGGGCATAACATCTGCTTCTTCTCATGGAGTCTGACTTTCTAAGACATGACACCTTCTGGAGATGTCTGGGGTAACTTTTAGGGCAGGTGACCAAGGCCTTTAGAGCCCCAAAGATCCTAGCTACTCATTTCCCTTCAGAGGTGTGCAAGGGAACTTTAGGGTAACATATCTCTGGTCCTAAGCTTGACCAGGCTTGAGAGGCTACTTGATTCCCATGGTTGACATCTGGACCTGTTTTTGCTGGTGATCACAAAGCTACTCAGGTGCTGACAGACTGGCCTGTCTGAAAGATAGACTCTGAAAATTCTTCAAGGGTCTCATGGCAAGGTTCCCTTTTCAGGTTCTCTGGACATCAGACGTTCCCTTCTCTGGTTCCCATTCATTTCCCCTGCCTGTGCCTTCTGCTCTCTAACCCTTACTGTCTCTTGCCAGACATGGACCACACCTTGAGTTCCTGTCACACACAGCTGGGCTTCCTCTGTGTGTCCTCAGAGGCCCTGGTTTGACTGTCATCATGGTATTTTGGGATGTGATGAAGGAGGAGGGATAGAGTGACCCCACAGGCTGGCCTTCCTGAGCCTTGACTGATGTCCCCTATGACATCTGTGGACAGTAAGCAGGTTCCCGGTGTTATTGAATTTCCTGTTTATTAAGATCAGCACTCACCAAGCCAGGTGGCTCTCTGCTAACTGTCAGCTTGTACCTGGGTGTGGACTGGGCTTTGGGTCTCTTCTGCATTACCTTTCTCTGGATGCAGAGTGATGTTGAGTCCTATAAGAAAACCTGAAAGGTTGTGATAGCTATTCCTTGACCCTAAGTAACTCGTGGTAGAGCTTATCTTACTACAGGCTAGGGAGATGAATCAGCCAGTAAAGTATTTGCTGTGCAAGCATTAGGGCCTGAATTCAATCCCTAGCACCCCTGTAAAAATTTGGGCCTTTGTGGCAGGCAAGTAATCCCAGTGCTAGAGAAGCAGAGACAGGAAGATCCCCTGGCTCACTCACCAGCAGACTTAGCCTGTTCAGCTAGCCCCAGATGTTAGTGGGGAAGCCTAGTATAAAATAATAATAATAATAATAATAATAATAATAATAATAATAATAATAATAATAAAAACAAACAATGTAAGAAAGACCTGGAGAAATGATACCTGAGGTTAACACACATGCATATACACACCTGCATGCACATCTGCACACACTTGAAAGATACACATATTCATGCACACACACATGAGCCTTCACTTAATAAACGTGTTGTGACGAAATTGCTCTGTGCGGTGCCACTGGTGATCTTTCTCACTCCTCAAGGAAGGGAAGGAATCCTTTTCTCATCCAGCAGGGCTTGTCCTGGCCTTGATCCTGGCGTGGAAGGAGAAACTCCGGGTTCGTTTCCTCACTTCCTTGGTGGAGCACCCCTTGCTGCAGAAGGCTGCCTAGCTGCTCCCAGAGCCTACTGGAGCAAGAATACTAAGCTATAAGGATGCCTGGGCAGTTTATGGATAACATTCCTAGTGCTGAGAGCCTGGGATAGAGTATTGGAACACCAGTGTCTCTCAACATAGCAGATAGGCAAGGCACAGTGCATGGCATCCTGGTATTTACAGCTCACAGATCCATGGGTAAGACAGTGAATATAGTTGCCAGGTGGCAAATTAAGGGGAGCTTCAAGTCAGCTAGCAGGTGCAGCTTCATTATTAATTCCAATCACAGTGATTAGTTGCTATTTAGGGATCTGGCTGCTTGGTCACCTACACTGTGCTTCATCTGCTGCCTCTAGCTTCTGCAGAGAGAGAGCACCCCATCCCCCCATTCCTTTGCCCCTTTGCTGCTCTTCCTTGAAGGATTTATTTCTGAGATGCTTCAGGTCAGTCTCAGAACTGAGCTTTTCCCCAAAGCAGGAGTCTGAATAAGTTATCCCAGTAATTGGGCATGCTGGCAAGGGCTGGCCCTAGCAAATGAACTATGTTATGTATGCTTGCTACCACTCTATACTGTAGCCTGGTCTCGAGATGGTCTCTTGCAGAAGGCATTTTTAGTGCTTATTATTTCTCAGAGGAAGAAACAGACCCTCAGAGAGGGTAAAGGGATCCTGGTTTTTGCCTCAACCAGAGAGTGGCACAGATAAGACTTGGCCCTTGGTCTCTGATTCCAAGCACACCCCTCTGGTGTCACACCTGAGGACCTGTGTAGGACCAGGTAAGTAGTGGTGATCACTCTATACGCTAAGGTCTTGCATGTCAGGAAGGGAAGTCTTTCTCTTCTGGCCACATCTCTTCCATCTCTGTGGTCTCTATGAAGCCTAATCCAGTTGAAACCTCCTAAGGAGAAAAAATTTCAGATCATCACACTATCCCTGGGAGCTTCATGGTGGGTCTGATGGAGATCTGTGGTTGACTCAGTCTGCATAAACATAGGCTTCAAGATAGTGAAAGCTAATCCACCACCTCCAGTCAGGACTCAGAAGCCTGTTGGGCCATCACAATCATCCTTCTGGAAAACAGGTGTGGATCCCCGAGGACATCCTTCTCCATTTCCCCAGGGGAGCCAGCTGGCGCCTCCGTGGGGTTCTAGGTGCCTCAGGAGTTTTTCACCCAAAGGTTTGCCTATCAGGGTGAGATCACCTCTCATATGGGGCCTTTGCCACAGTATCATGAGACTGAGTAAATATGCTATCAGAAAAGCAAACATGAGCAGGGAGACAGGCTTCATACTTTGGTCACCAGTGTGCAGTGAGGGCTCTTGTGCCAGATAATAGAGGCATAAGATGCTCAGGGAAATGTATTCATGTTCACACCAAGGTCCAGGTACATAGGTCCAATATGTAAACTTCTGGAGGCAACCAGGCTGGTTCTCTGGGGAGAGGGAGAAAGAACAATGGTTTGGCAGTATATGTATGCTAGGCCCACTGTATCTAGGATTCCATGGACTCTGGTAGAAAAAAAACCAGTGATATACATTAATGAGCACTTGGTGTGTGGTGTGCCAGAACTTAGCAGCACCCTCTCCAGTCTTGGTCTGTCTCCCAACTGGTCCTCAGAAGCCGTATCGGGAGGCTAGTGTTCTGTATCTATTGACCAGATGAAGAAACAGAGACATTGAGCAAGCAAGACACTTTCCTGAGGTCTTATAGCCAGGAAGCCATACTAGGCTCACTTGTGTCCAAAGCTGTGTCCTTGTTGAGGGGTTGAGGTGGGTGGAGAGAACAGTCTAGGACTGGGGACAACAGGATGCTCATGTACCATGCTGAACCTATTCTGGAGATGACAAAGCCAATGGGGATGCTTTTCAGAGGCCAAGATGATGAGGGAAAGAGCACCCCTGGGCCCAGGCTTCCTCCTGCAGCCACTGGGGGTGGGGCAGGTTGTCTCCAGCTTCCATAGCTTATATGTGAAGGGACCTACTCCATGGAACAGCTGCTATAGTCTGGGAGAGACTAGGCAGTGTAGCTTGGTGTTGAGGGAGAAGAACTTTGGGTGACAGACTAGAATCAAATCTATAGAACCTGTGGCTCTCGATAACCAGGAGTACTGCCCAGCACATTCGTAGACTATGATATTTGTCAAAAAGTTGGACATTCTTGGCAGATCTTGAGCGCTTAAGGTAAATGGATGTTTTAAGACTCCTGGGTAATCTATTCTCTGAAGCCCACCCAGCGTAACAAACATGAGTAGTCTCCAACACTGAGCACTGGCACTTAACCCAGGAATATGGACCCAGCAGATGTGGTGTGTGCCGTAGCTATCTGGGGTTCAGTGGCTCAAGTGGAGGGAAGATGTGTAAATGGGGATCTTGGCTTTGTTTTCTAGACAAAACAATGTCTATTGTCCGGTACTTCTATTTATAGCAACCCAATAATTAAGCCACTCAGGCGGTCCAGGACTGAAGGGGCTGGAGAGCTGGTGGGCCATATGGTGGCTGCACAGGGTCGGCGCCTGGCTAATGGGAGGAAGCGGGTGGGCTGGGAGAACCTCATGCTAATGCACACGGTTCATTTCTTCCCAGTGTGTTTTTGGTCAACAGAAAGATTATAAATAGCATTCATAATTTTTTTTTTCTCCTGGACGTAACCTTGTAGACTGTCATGTTGTTTGTGTTGGATTCTTTAATGTCACACATACCAACTTGTACAATCCCACCTGAAAACCTGAGGTGTCTCCTTCAGCTGGCATGAGGGTTAGATGGACTATTACACATGTATAGCAGAGTCCCTTGTTCTAACAGCCCTCCCAGGCCCTGGTTTTACTGCAGGGTGTTCACTAGGCCCAAGGCATGGAGAGAAAGCCACTTTTTTTTTTTTTTTTTAATGCTTGAATAACTTTCTCATGACCTGGTGGGAACTACTCACAATGTATTCTATGAGCACCGTGTCCTTGAGGACAAAGGAGCCTTCGATGGAAATTTTGTTATTCATTCCTATCTCATTCTTTGGTCTGTCTTCTCAAAAGTGTAGTCTCTCGAGATACCCAGATGTGTTCCAACAAAACCTAGCCCAACTGAGCTTGGTGACTGGCCAGCATCTGCTAGGCAAATAGGTCCTAAGTTCTGGAGGCAGAGGTCAGGGAAAGCAGATATTGAGAACAAGGTGAGCAGGATCTCACTTTGCCTCCCACCCCCCAACAAAAAAGCTATGGCTGGAAGTGGGGAAGAAGAGGCCAAGAATCCCAGCACCATCTAGCCTGGTTCTTTGAGGGAGCTTTCTTTCCGTGCCTCTGACACACAGTAATTAAGCTTTATGTAGTCATTTCCAGAGTTCTGGAACTCTGTGTGTGTGTGTGTGTGTGTGTGTGTGTGTGTGTGTGTGTATGTGCATGCGTTAATTGACAGATATGAATTGTACATGTTTGGGGCTCTGGAGATGGTTCAGTGTATAAAGTGCTTGCTGTGCAAAGACAAGGACCTGAGTTTGAGCTCAGCACCTGTGTACAAGCCAGTTATGATGGCTCAGGTCTCGAACCCAAGCACAGGAGAACTGACAGAAATAGTGGATCCCCAAGACTCAAAGGCCAGCCAGCCAAAAAAGTGAAGTCTGGGTTTAGTGATGGATTGTCTCCAAAAATAAGGTGGAGAGTGATAGAGGAATACACACACATACACACACACATTTGAGTTACATAGGTTACGGCATGCAGTGTACTGGCACTCTGCTGTGAGCCGACAGTGGGCTAGTAGTCTTGGTAATTAGCATTTCCATTTCTAAAAACATTTTATCATTTCTTCAAGATGAGAACTTTTGAATCCCACCCCCTCTCTTTTTTCGTCTTAAAAAATAAAATAAATTGCTGTGAACTGTGGTCGCCCCACTGTGCTGTATGTGGCACAGGACAGCTGTGGCCATCTCAGCATTTATGTATGCTCATTTTGGCAAACAGCTGTAGCACAGTGTGCCCGGAGGACAGACTTGAGCACAGGCTGATGCTAGAATACTAAGGGCCCTTCCTGGGAAGGTCATGCCATATGCTGCTGTAAGCAGCCCCGGTTCTGACTGCTGTGGTGGCTGAGTGACCTTCAGCCAGTTCACTCACTTCTCTGTGTCCATTTTCCTCGCTCTGTGGAATGGAGATGCTTAACCCTGCTGGGAGGATTAATTGCATGGACACTTAACAGACAGCCTGCTAACCCAGTGGTGCAGAACTGGGATTTCTTCCTTTCCCAGCAAGTTTCCTTTAAAGTTTGAGATGCTGCCAAGTCATTAATAATTTGTTAACAAACATTCAAGTGTCCTGGGTCAGCTCAGACCACAATGTGCTGCTTTGAGTAAGTGAAGAATCTTTGTGCATTGTTAATGGTTAAGCCCAACATGAGGTTTTTAACCTGGAAAGCCTCAAGTTTAGCCTAGTGAGTTTTCTCTAGCTCAGCTGTACCAGGGCTGTTGAGGAAATGGATGTGAGGTCAGTATGGATGGAGAGATAGGGCCGAGTGCTGATTGTGAAGGCAGGATTTGAGGATCTGTACTGGGATGGACTCCTGCAGGCCTCTGGCAGGGCAGAGGATCCTCTAGGGTTTGGGCTCATTGTTTTGCAATACAAATGTGTTCTGTACCTATGGGCCTCCACTGACTGAATCATTGGGTTTTTTTTTGTTTGTTTGTTTGTTTGTTCTTTTTAATCTTTGTCTTTTGGAGGCAGAGTCTTGCTAGCTAGTTCAGGTTGGCCTCTAACCAGTGACCCTCTTGGCTGTACTGCACACCCAGATTGTCTCTCCTTTTTTATATTTATTTATTTATTTAGAGACAAGGTCTTACTATATAGTTTTGACTGTCCTAGAACTCAATATGCAGACCAGACTGGCTTCAGACTCACAGAGATCTGTTTTCCTCTGCCTCCCTGATGGTGGGGTTAAGGCATGTACCACCACATGTGGCATCTTCTCCAGGGCTTCAGGTCCTCTCTGTTTTTATAGTTCTTGATCCCACTGTAGGGCAGAGGATGGAGGACTGTGAGCTTACCCACAGAAGCCTCCCTGGGCTTGTCTGTCCTCGGCAAGCTGATTCCCATAGGCAACTTCCCCCTTTGTGGGTGTGCTTGGCTTGTTTTGACATGAGGTCATGAACCTGTGCTATAGACATGGATGTTTAGGGAAACATTAGAGTTTCCACACACTGCTGGATGTGTCATGGGCAAGAGATTGAGCACCGAGGAAAAGGTAGCTCCAGTATCAGTTTTTCTTCCCTCTTGTTTGAACTCCCAGCACCTTCCTGCATCTTAGAACAAAGAGCCAACCTCCAGCAAGGGCCCTGTGCCAGCTGGTAATGATGTCTAGCTGAAGCTACCAACCTACTTCTCTTTTGGGCTGTGTTTGTTTTTGAAGATTATCTTCTATTTTGAAAAAAAATTATAATTAATTAAAAGTGTTTATTTTGTGTTGTGTGAATGTAGATCCCAGGGACCAAGATCAGGGCACCTTGTTCAGCAGCATGCTTCTTCACCCGCTGAGTGTCTAGCTAACACCTCCTTCTCTTTTCTTCACCTTTGGCAGTGTTAGAAAGTTGCAGTAAATTGTATTCACTCCAGCAAAGAGAGGATGGGTAGTTAGTGGTGCAAGTGGTTGAACACAGAAGCTGCAAGACCTGCACGGATGAAGTGCTCAGGAGACACTATGTCCTTCTGGTTGAATCAAACCCTACTGGCCTAGACTTCTTCCTGGAGCGCCATGGTGGCAACTAACAAGTGCCTGGGTCCTTCAACTAGGTAGCAGCTCTCCCACCGAGCCTGAACTTCATCCATGACTTTATTTATTGGACATGTGTCCTGGGCCTAAGGTTCCATTGAGTGGAGAGGTGTATCCTGGGAGAAACTGAGAGGGGTCAAGGTCAAGAATGAGGCAGAGATTAATGAGGCTTGAACTTCAAGGTGTTTGTGTGTGTGTGTGTGTGTGTGTGTGTGTGTGTGTGTGTGTGTGTGTATGTGTTTGGGGGTGGGCAGTGGGTAAAGAGGGACATCTCCGTCCATAAAATAGATACAAACTTCCTTTTCCCAAGCTGAGTGTGGGCTTATGCTGAGATGTGTCACACAGCACACAGGTCGGCCTGTCTCCCCTTGGGTGGATGAGTGTCCAGATGCTTGGGGAGAGGGGCCCTTGATGGCAGCTGTCATTCAAATGCATGCAACTCTCAGCTCTTGTTGCCACTGGCACTATTCCACACTGCTCAGATAGAGAGGCATCCACTGGAGCTCATTTTCCCCTAAAGCAACAAAGTAATCCTTGATGACAGTCCATTTCCTCATTGGCCAGTTCCTCCAAGGGGGAGTATTTGTCAGGGTTTCTATTGCTGTGAGAAAACACCATCATCACAAGTAACTTGGAGAGGGAAGGGCTTATTTCAGCTTACACAGTTCCACATCACATTCTGTCACTGAGGGAAGTCAGGGCAGGAACCTGGAGGGGAGGCAGCTGATGCAAAGGGCATGGAGGGGTGCTACATATTGGCCTGTTCCTCATGACTGGCTCACCCTGCTTTCTTATAGCACCCAGGGTCACCAGCCTTATGGTGGCACTGCCCATAGTGATAAGCTAGGCCTTCTCTCTCGTTGATCAAGAAAACGCCACAGGCTGACCTGCAGGTTAATTGCTGAGGACATTTTCTCACCTGAGGGTCCCTCTTCCAAAATGGCTCTAGCTTGTGTCAAGTTGGCACATAAAACTAGCTGGCTGAGGGAACTTGATCCAGAAGCTGAGAGTCAGGCCTTTTGGCCACTCCTGGCCATTGTCCAGTCCTCCTATGGTCATCAAGGCTATTGGACTAGCTTGGGTATATGGGTAGCTCCTTGTCCCCTATGATTGAAGCTGAAGGAAGCTTGCGCCCCATGGTGACTAGCATAGGAGTTCTGTGTGCAGGATAAGAAAGGGAGAACTTGGAGGCTGGGACACATTGTTGAAAAAGTTTCACTGGGAAAATTATTTAACACTTATATTGGGCCTGGGGGCCCATTAATTAGAGATGTTCATTTTCTTCCCACCTTGGGAGATGATTCATCTGGGGCAGGTTCATATGGGGGAGATATATTATGGCCTAATATGACTCTGAGCAGACTCTGGGACCACTGCCTAATCCCCTAACAGCCTCCTCTCTGGCCAGCCCAGCTTGTTTGAGAACAGGAAGCTAGGCTTTCCCTGATGCTGTTCTTCCCTCTTGGAGCTGGGAGAAGACTTCTGAGGCTTTGTCTCCCTATTCTCTGATTCACCTGGAACTTCCCTGATCCTCCCTTGGTCCCTGCAGTTCTTCCCGATAATCCTGCTTATTCCTTTTGTCCTGCTGTGGCTCTATTACTGGGGCTAGGATAGAAGTCTTTTGCACTTTACTTACTGATTTCAAAAAAAACGTTAGTTACTTTTTTTTTTCAATTGTACCTAAACATCCATCCCAGCCTTAAACTGACCATCAAAATGACTGTGGGGCAAATACCACGTCAAAGTCATGGACTGCACGATTTTTCTGATGGTGGGCTTGGCACTGCATTCTGCCCACATGATGTATATCTAACTTTGTCTTTCCTGTTTTCTCATTTTTTTTGGGTGGAATGTGTTGAAGACCCCATTAGAGCCAGTATACTCAGTTCTGCATGCAGGTTTGCTCCCTGGCAGGAAACGGGTCTAGTAGGTTTACCTAACCTTTTCTTAAAAAAAAAAATCATTTTTATTTAGGTTTATGTCTGCTTCTGGGTATACAAGCCATGTGTGTATAGATATGCGTGGAGTTCAGAAGAGGTCATTAGATGCCCTGGAGCTGGAGTTACAGGCAGTTGTGAGTCACCTGCCGCAGGTGTTAGGAGCTAAACTCAGATCCTCTGCAAGACCTACAAGGTGGCTTAACCCCTGGGCCATCTCTCCAGCCTGTACCCCACCTTTTAATTTGCCACAGATATTTGCCACCCTTAAAGTTCATGCTTGAGAACTGTGCAATCAAGCTATAAAGTCAATCACAAACCATCTCATAATGTTTTACACGAGATTATTAGCTGTACACAGACACATGTAGCCAATAGGCTGTCTTGGACAGTCTAAGGTGATCTCGAAGCAGCTGTGGGTCTGCACACTTTCTGAGACTTGCACATGCACAAGCTTGCACGGCTATTACTGATGGGCTGGGAGGTCTTAGGAGGGTACTACAATATAACAGTGGCACATGGAAGAGGGCCCTCAACTACCCAGTGCTTAGAACAGGTCAGTAAAAGGTAGCTGTGTGAAAGAATACAATACAATGGTCTGGTTCACTGCTGTCAGTCATCAGGGAGACAAAGTCCCTCTAGCCCGTCCTTTGGTGTTGCGTAACACTGGTCACCTGAAGGTGTGGGGAGGAGAGAAGGAAAATAAGGAGGAGCAAGGACATAGTCCTGAGTCTGATACCCTACAACTGTGAGAGTGAACCTTCTGGTCCCTGCCCAGAATCACAGTAGCAGCATCTAGTCCTCTGTCCTTTTTCCTTTGTTTGCCTTGCAACTCAGGCTCCACAAAACCTGCAAGTCACTACCATTTGCTGCTGCCTTTACTACAACTGCTGCTCTCTGGCCATGGAGCATTTAGCCTCCACTTAGTGGCCTGCTAGTGCTGGCAATCTCCTCTGTTCTGCGCCCTGGCTGGAATCAGGTAATCCAGGAGAGTTGTGCCAACCAGCCCAGTGACTCATAGCCTTTGCTCTTCTTATATCCTTAGAGCTTTCTGCTTGGAAAGGTAAAGGGGGATCATAGAAGTCCTGGGGACACTGTTGTCCTTCCCCAGGGCTGAAAGAAGACCCTTAGGAAACTAGAGGTGTGGAGGTTTGATTGTATACCAAGCCCTGTACAAAATCAAACTGTCACCCTGTCTGGTTTATTTCCTTCCCAGACTGTTACTATTCTGTTTTGGGACCTGAGCATGGGAACTGTCTATGGCTTCTTCAGTGCCATGTGTTGGCTCCTGAAACCATCAGGACAGTAAATAACCATCAGGACAGTAAATAACCAGTCACTGTGTGCTGTCTGGGTCAGAGTGACAGAAGCCTGCACCCTGATGTGCTGTTTTTCCGGTAGACACTGGACAAGCTGATTTGAGTTAGAAATCAGTCTCTCATCTCTCACAATGGCACAACCACAGAGGGGGACAGTGGCCATTCCAGGGATCACAGAGCTGCTACTGTAAATGGAAGCTCTGCAGCCTGGGATATGATCCAAGAAATAAAGAGGACAGAGAGGTATGAGGGCCTTTGTTGTGTTATTGATGACCTGTGAATTGTAATCAAGGCAAGTTGACAGACCAGGCTTTGGCCTTGGTTGGCTGACAGTTTATTACTTCCTTCAAACTTAATTGCCAGCACTGACACAAAGGTGTATTGTATCCATAAAGAAGATGATGGCTCATGGGAATTGCTCTTAGATTGTCAGGTAAGCTGTGCAAGGATGAACTGTGAGCAGATAAGATCTCAAAGCCTCCTTCAGCTGGGACCATAGGCAGGACCTTCTCATACTCTCCATGCAAGGTGCCTGCTTTGTATGCTCCCTAGGAAAATTTGTAGAATGCTTTAGTTACTAAGTAGTGGGGACAGAACTGATCAGAACTGTTCAGTGGCTCTGAGAAGACACATATTTTTTTGCATCTTGAGTGCTATGGGTTATATCCAAGACTTTTGTGTAACAGGAGGGGCTGGACTGGACTGGGAGTTCTAGGCACAGCTTTACTAGACATCCATGAATTGGATTTTAAAGCGTGTCTTACTTGTTGCAAGTTCACCGGTCAATGAGGAAGCTGGGTGGCCAGGCATGTTACGTGTATCTAAGATTCCATAGCATACGTTGGGATTTGATGTCATCTTCTAGATTTCACAGACACCTCCAATAATTGGAATGTACAGCACAGCCGGTTGTGGTGGCACATGCCGGTAGGATTTGCTGAAGGAGGCAGAGGTAGGAGGATCACAGTTCGAGGCCAGCCTGTGAATGTACAGCACACATACACACACACACACACACACACACACACACACACACACACACAAACAAGTACAAACAAATAAATAAATCATAAATGTTGAAAAAAAAAGATTCCATAGCATAGCCTTTAGAGCATTACCACCTTTGAAAGATAGAAAGAAATGTTAGGAACAAATATTAGTAATGGGTCTTTGTGGGAAACTATGTAAAAGATGAGGCTAAACAAAGTTATGACACAGACTCTTCGTCTAGAACATTCCAAAGCCACTAGTATATTCATGTAGCTTGTTAATTACTTTTCTCACTCCTATGACTAAAATATCAGACAGAGGGATTTGAGGAAGGGGAGGTTTTATTTTGGCTCATTCTTGAAGATAGGATATGATCCATCATGGCAGAGAAGGGATGGTAGATAGATCATGAGATGCTGGATACATTGCTGTAGCAGTCATGAAGCAGTGAGACAGGACAGGAACTGGGGCCAGGCAACACAACCTTAAGACTCATTTCCAGAGTGATCCAGTTCTTCCAGTGAGGGTTCTCCTCCAAAAGCTTCTAAGTCTTCCAAAACAGGCCACCACCTAAGAACCACTATGTGTAGAAACACATGAGTCTATGGGGACATTTCACATTTGAACTGTAACATACACAGAAATGACCAAATCATATAGAGGTGACAGGACACTGTCATACCCATCTTTTGATTGAACTCATCTTTCTCATGACAATTGTGAAGCTGGGCCTAGGGGTGCTACAGTAGAGAGGACTCCTTAACCCTCCCGAGTGCTGAGGCTGACAAAACTGGGTCAAGGTAGCCTCAGCCCCTGCCTCTATACTTATGACCCTAACACTGTGCGGTTTGGTGACCCTTCACAACCTGATATACCACCTAACTTACCCTGGTGTGAAGTTCCTGATTCACATACTTCTCTAGAAGGCAGGAGAGATGTGGTCCTCTGTCTCATCCTTATAGATATTCTAACATTCCTGGCTTAAGACCCACATGCCCATGTGTCCACGTACTCAGTGACCATGGCCTGACCTTTCTCCAGTCCAGAGGCTACAGAGAGGTGAGAAGACCATGAGCTACCCTCTTCTCTATCTTTATTCTCAACCCAGTGCTAAGCTAGGAGCTGGCTTTGTTCTGTTGCCTGAGAAACTTGGATTTCAAAGCTTTCTCTGTCTGCCAAGAGCTGTTCCTGCAGACGGAACCTGAGATTCCAAGATTCTGCCTCTTGGATTACTCATCCTCATGAAGTTTTGAGGTCCCAGATGGTCTCCGTGAACACTGTGGGTACCCAGGCTTTGGTGATTCTGCTGGTGCCTTTTCTCCCCAGGAACCTAGCCAGAGGAAGTGGTGGAAATCCCATCAGAGGCTGGCCTGCAGAGACCCAAGTGGGACCTGAATCAGTATGCACAGCAGGGTTCTGTCAGGACAACTTCAAGGAAATCAGCAGGTGTTGTTTGTGGCTTTACTTTTATTTTGCCTCTCTAAACCTTGGATTCTGCTCCTGGTAAAGGTTTGTTCTTGCCATGGGGCCATGTGGAAGCCAAGATGGCAAGACACTCTGCTTGCATGCCTCTGCATCAATCCTTATTCTCATCAGGCTCTGCCAACCTTTAGGATACCAGCCATCTATTGGGTGATTTCCTTTCCCCTTGAAAGGCAGATCAAAGAATAATTGACCCATGGGGGCTTGGTCACCCACCTGTTCTTTATCAATAACTTCCAATGACCATATTCATGTTTGAAATCTACTATCAGCTGGGAAACAAATCTCTGGATGTATTTGTGAGGGAATTTCCAGATAGCTTCATTAAGGTGAGAAGACCTGCCCTAAATTGAAGATAGCACAATTTCATGGGCTTGGGTCCTAGAGTAAGGACGTTGAGCACCAGAGGTCAATGCCCTGCTTCCTGGATGCAGATGCAGTGTGACTACCTGCCACTGTGATTTTCTACCATGGCGGACTATGCTCATTTACTGACAGCCAGTGCAAACTTTCCTTTCCTGAAATTGCTTTCATCAGGCATTTTGTCACAGAAATGAGATTCACCATCTGCAGGGCAGTGAGCTTTGTCAGAGGAGGCTGAATGAGTAAAATTCATACAGCAGACTCTCTCATCCTCCAGGATTAGAGCGGGTAGTGGAAAATATCTTCCTTGGAAATATCTTCTATGATGGATGATGACAGTGGGCAAAAGCTTGGGCTCCGCCTTCATGGGCTCAGACTCTTGTGAGTGCCTTCATGTTCTGTGTTGCTATTTCTTTCACAGTTGTAGAATTGGTAACTATGGAAATGGAGAGAAAGGAGATCAAAGATTCTTGATTGGGTTTGTGAGAAGGTGAGAAGGGTGGGTTTTCCTGTGCCAGTGACCAGCATAGATTCAGAATGACATAGCTGCACTCTCTGATCTCAGCTGACCCTCACAGCCACTATCTACAGTGGCTTTGAACATCACCCTTTCCCAGTAAGTTATTAACCCTTAAGGAAGGCTACTGACCTGTCTAAGGATGCATGAGTCAGGAGCTAACAGGATGGGGATTTGAACTAATTTAGATGCCATAACTAAGCTCTGTATTTTATGTCTCTTATGAGAGCTTCTTGGCATCCAACTGATACTGATTTCCCAATATCCCAGAGCTCTAAACATGGTTTGGTGTTTGAGGGGGTGGAAATGAGTGGCTATCCTGCTCAGGATGGCATCTTGATACTCAAAGGCAGACTTTAGGAAGAATTTCTGGGCACTGTGCTAAGAAACTTCTTGAGCTGAATATTAGAACTGAATTCCCCAGGAAAATTTTCTAAGCTGTAAGCAGCACCCCTAAATGGATTATAAAATCAAGTTAGTGCATTGAAACCTATGTTAATAAACAAAAATAAAAGATAGCAAAAGCAAATCCTTTAGAATAGGGCTAGGCAGTATCCTATGAATCCCATCATGCACTTACTGATGTAGAAGATATAGATGGGTTACCATGTAAGACTTGCATTTTTTTAATTTTGTTTTTTGCTTTTTTTTTTTTTTTTTTTTGTTCGATGCACAATGTCTGTATGTATTTATGGGGAACAGGGTGACATTTTAGTATATGTATTCATTATGTAGTAATCTAGTCAGGATAATTAGCATATCCATTGCTTCATACATCTTTCATTACTTTGCATTATGAATATTGAAAATATTCTAGGTAAGGTCAGGCATGGTGGCATATGCCTTAAATATCAGCACCCAGGAAGCAGAGGGAGATCTGATTTACTTATCAAGTTCCAGGCAAGCTAGGACTGCACAGTGAGACCCTGTCTCAAAAACAGCCTTTGTAGGTATTTGGAAACTCTGAATGCAGTATTCAATATCATCATCTTACTGTGCAACAGAACCTCAGACCTGATACTTCTTACTTGTCTGAAATTCAGGCCTGTAGAACAGTCTCCAGCCACACCCCTCACTCCCCCATCTCCAGACTCTGATTACTGCTCTTCTACTCTCTGTGTCTCTGAGATTGTCCATTTGAGCCTCCTCGGATGAGGGACATTACATGCTTACTGTCTTTTGGTGCCTGTAACATCCTCCCACTGCCTTCTAGTTCCATCCATGTTTTAAATAGCAGGGTTTACTCCTCTGTAGACTGAATAATGTTCCATGATAGATCTGCACCACCTTTTCTCTTCCATCCCACATCCTGGGTCTTGTGGATGCAGTATGCATTTCTTACCTAGGTCAAGGCAGTGGGTTTGGATGCCCTGGAGGGAAGCTGAGCTCAGGGCAGATGTTCCTCCAAAGATGTGTGGTGCTTGGCCTTCCAGTCCCTGCTGAAGACAGTGCTAGAGAAGGTGAAAGGAAAGCATGAGGCCCGCTAGGAAGGAGAGGTTGTATGAATATTGAAAATATTCCTTTTCAATTCATTCTGCAAGGCTCTGTTAGGTGCTGTGCGGCTTTAGAGGTGTTCCAGATGAGGACCCTCCCTTTTCTATCCCTTTCCCCTTCCAGTCAGAGACCAGCTATGCTGAAAAAGGGAAGAGTCTAGGACAGGAAACCTAGACCAGAAAAACAATACTTAGTGCCATGTACCTGGGCTTCTCCCATGAGCTCTAGGGCAGACTGCATGGGAATAAATCTCAACTGTGCCTCTTATAGCTCTGTGGTCTACGACAGCTCAAAAACCTCCCCAGGCCTAGTTTTCGTCCTTTATTGACACTATGTAGTGATAGTTCATTTTGCATGAACTTAGGAGGATTCCATCGATTGATATTTTAAGGAGGGCTTGGGATAAAGCATTGTGTGCTATTCTCTTCTGTTGTGTGTCATATATATATACATATATATATGTCACATATATAACATATATAGAGAGACATATGACATATGACATATATATATGTGTCATATATATGTGACATACATATGACATATATATATATATGCCTTATATATGTTGTGTGCCTTATAACATCAACATCAAGCTCTGGAAGATGATTCCATCTGAGCTCTGTCTTCTCATAATTAGTATCAATCATTACTATTTGGATAGCAGTGAGTGTCGTCTAGATACAGTAGTGAACCCTTCATGTATGTTCCACAACCCAGCTATATGGGGCAGACTTTGTGCTTACTCTACAGATGGGGAAATGAAGGTGAGGCAAAGCAGGCCCAGGTTCTGGGGCCCATGATCTCGCTTCAGCCACCTCACCTTGTCTTTGGTCTGCACTGGTGGGAGGTTGCGACTGTCTCTTCTCCCTTCTGGATAGAAGGATAATTTGAATGCCCCTGTCCTGCATATCTCCCAAAACTAGCCTAGAGATTTGCTGATGGAGCCAGATGGTCCCAGCTGTCTGGGGCTGTGGTCTGAAGATGCTCTACTCTTGCTCTGTTCTGCTCTTGGCTCCCCCTCTTCAGACTCAAAACTGCAGGCTCTGTCTGGACAGAGACTCATGACAAACAGAACTCAGTATATTATCCTGCCAGGATGCTTAGCCCAACAGATTCAGGTGTGTTCCAGACCCTTGACTATGGAGGCAAAGCCACAAGAATTTCTGGACTTTCTAGGGCATTTAGCTAAACAATTCCACACCAAGGAACCAAAGATCACCCTCTGTTCTCAGACACCTCGGCAACGTTTGTGTCCTCTCTAGCCCAGAGTAAAGTGAGGCCCCACTGAGACAGAAGAGAATACAGTACCACACTGTTCTTTCTCCCCAGCTTGGGGTCTGAGGAGGGAGATCAGTGTTAAACAACTCAATCTGCAAATAGCCATGGCATTAAAAGTGCAGTGAGCCTGCTAGAGGAAATGGATGGGTTGCTATGAGGAAGAAGAATAAGGGACCCTAATTTAGACTCAGCCTTGCTGTGTGCATCTGTCAAAACCAGCCCATCCTTCAAGGCTTGCAGACATACCACCGCCCTCATTAAATCTGCCTGCCACCAACACTTATCTCCTGCCATTCTCAGGTCCCCCACCATGTTCTGTCTCCCTCACCAATGTCACATACTGCCTGTATTCACTTTGAAGCACTTGTCTTATTTACCCTGTTGGATCTTCAACTCCTGGAGAGAGAGACTGTGTTCTTTGTATGTGAACCTGCTGTGAGCACCCTGTTTTGTGGGAGATGCATAGCTGAATGACTAAGTAAACACAAGCATTCATTCCATAACTCCAGCAGGCCATTTAGGAAAGGAACAGATCTCCACAGTGAGGACAGAGGCTCCAGAGCTCCCTTGCCTAGGCTTCACTCTGCTTCTTACAGTGTGATGAAGTACGGGTGTCTGTCTGAGCTCCCGAGGCCTCATCTTTACAAGATGTCAGTAATGCCAGGAAGGACAAAGGGCTCCTACAGGTGCATTGCTTAGACTTGGTCTTGGCACATAGTGCTTTACAAATTAGTAGTCATGTGTCTGAAATATCTAAATCTCTCAAAATCTCCTAAAGCCACTACAATGTATTTATAATTATTCCTATTTTGTAGCTCAGAAAACCAAGCTTTCAGAGGGTTTAGACCTGTTATAGTTTGTGCAGCAAATTAAATTTAATACAAAAACAAACAAAATGAGGCCCAGGTGCAAACCCAGGAGCATTAGTCTCTGCTAAAAATAACTTTATCCCCACCTTCCCCAACCACAACCCCAGTGTTGAGCATTGAACCTAAGGCCTTATGCATGTGAGCCAAAGGATCTACCACTGAATGGTGGCCTCAGACCTTTTGCTACTTTTTATTTTCAGACGAGGTCTCACTAATTTATCCAAGCTGCTTTGATCACTATAGTCAAGCCAAAACTTAGAATTGTGAACCTTCTGCCTTCTTCCCCCAATTAGCTGGCATGGCCACCCAGTTTCCTGTGGATTTTACTGTGGTGTACCAGTCTCCTAGTTAGATAATCTTCAATTCTGTCCACAGAGGGTGGGGTACTTGTGTCTCAGAAGTTCACACTGTTGGCCAAATATTAAGATCGTACTTCTAAAGCCACTGGACATTTGAAATAGATGCTGGCTTCAGGAAGCATAAAGGTTAGGATTCTCAGCTACAAGGGGAAGGGGGCTCTGGTCTATCTGTCTCAAAGCACCAGATCCCCCTCCATTTTTTTCCCGTGGGTCCTGAAGTAGGAGATATACCCAGGAGTCCCATGGCCCGCTGCAGTAGAGTAGCTAGAAGCTTTCAGGCCCCTGTAGCTGTGCATGGGTAGCCAGCTCTAGGTTGGTGTGGGTGGAAGAGTGAGGAAGGCATTTGGTTGGCCTGATTTCTTTATTCTGTGGCCTTCAGTCTTGAGACTGCCCAGTCCCCACCTCCGGAGGTCTCCTTCCTCTCCATCAGCAGTGACAAGCTGTGTCTACATCCTTTTATTTTGGATTCTTCTTAAGGTACCAGGCCCATAGCTCTGTCTGCTCTAATCTCTTTGAGAATAAAAAATTATACCCCTTATTTTTCCCCCCAGGAGGAAAGGGGTATAATTTGTGACTAAAACCAGGGTACTCAGGCTGTGAAAAATATCTACTGCTTAACTGCTGCCATGTGGATTAGAGATGACATGCATAGCTCAGACCCAGAGGACAAGCCATGTCTTTGTCACTGAATATCCTTTCCTGGAGGTTCCCCATGAAAAGTATAGCTTTCAGAGCACAGGATGGGAGACAACCAAACCTCATTAATCTGTTCATTCATCCCCACATTCTCTCCTCCCTCTCCCTGTCTCCTTCCCTCTTTTTCCCTCTCTGCATCCCTTCTCCCTCCACCCCCAAATAATAACACAATTTTTGCTAAGTTCAACCTCAAGGTACAAACCTTACAGAACATCCCATTAATTAGATGTCTAGTTTCCAAAGAGAGACTCCCATGCAAACACCCACTGGTTAGCTTTGGTGATAAAAGGAGCAGGGGGTGAAGCCCATTGTACCTTTATTATTCACATGGTCTCTCAAAGAGGAAAAGGCACTGGTGTGCATTACAGCTTCAAAGGAGAGTTCGGTTGCCTAGGGTTACAGCAGTGAAATGCTACAGAGTGATGACTTCAAATCACAGAAACTTATTACCTTCTAGTGCTGGAAGCCAGAAGTTTGGAAACAAGGTATGGATGAACCACTGCCTCTGGGACATCTGGAAAGATACTTCCCATGTTTCCAGTGTTTCTGCTGGTTGCAAAACCCTGGTCATTCCTGAGTATTCTTTGGCTTGCAGTTGTATAACTCCTATCTCTGTCCTTGTTACCATGGTGTAGGAGGGTTCAGCCCATCAACAGTGGTACCATTCCTAGGCTAGTAGGCCTAGGCTGTGTAAGAAAGACAGTATAGGAGGGCATCAGTATAGGAGAGCGTCAGTATAGGAGAGCGTCAGTATAGGAGAGCGTCAGTATAGGAGAGCGTCAGTATAGGAGAGCGTCAGTATAGGAGCGCGTCAGTATAGGAGAGCGTCAGTATAGGAGAGCGTCAGTATGGCAGCAAACAGTAAGGAGTGGTGTTCCTTGGCTTCTGCTTCCGTTCCTGCCCACACATTACTGCCTTGACTTTCCTCTATAATAGACTGTAACCTGGAAAACGAACTAAACCTTTTCTTCCATATGTAGCCTTTAAACATGGTGTTTTTCACAAGAACAGAAACTAATCTAGGACTCTAAAGATCCTGAAGTTCACCCAGGGAATTATGGCTCACTAAGGAGTGTAACACAGGAGTGAGGTGATGGATCAAATGCTGTGAAGTCTCTTGTGCCACCACAAAGAATGTGTACAGGTCTGGAGCAAGTACAGGCTGAGGGCTGTGTAGGTACCTAGAGAGGGAGGCAGAATGGACTGCATGTATGCAGGATCCTGATACTTCTGACCCTTGTCTGTTGGTCTACACACCCCTGACTACCCGAGTCCTTGTTTCCTGGTCTCTAGCTTTGCACTCTTGGACTCCAACTGCTTGTTGCACACCTGCTATGAAGTCATAGTTCCTGTGTGTTGATACTCTCCAGGGCATGGTCATGACATTCTTCCCTGGTGATTGATGGATTTAGCCATAAGACTCTAATATAAATGAGTTGATGACAGGGGGCCAGGTTACACAGAGGGACAGGGTGGGGGTTGGGAGGCTGTTGAACAAACACCACTGGGAGACATTGACTATGATCCAGATATCTTGGAAGGTTTTCTGGTAGAAGCAGCCTTTAAACTGTGCCTTGAAGAATATGTACAACTTGGCAAGGGGAGGAGTATAATAAATAATTCAACATGTGCTTAAAGACAGAGACTAGCAACAGTGCACAATAGCAGGGTCAAACTAGGGAAGCCATGAGCCTGGTCATGGGGCTCTCTACCTGGTTTGGAAATATGACTGAGATACTTGAGTGCTTCATGTTCTCAACACTTTAATCCAAGGTGGCAGAAAGTGTCCACTCATGTGCTTGCATGCTCCTTGCCCCTCACCATACCAGGGGCATGGTTGTTTCATTTCACAGCCTTCCCAGCAGGTGCCAACCATGAACCACATCCTCCTACCATGAACTTGTTTATAGGCATAGCCCTCAGCAGGAGCCAAAAAGCCCCTTGTCACTTCCACAAGTCCTCTGGGGTCCTAACCCATAATGTTTTGTATTTACCTCTGACCTCTCAGTTTCCCCTCTGGCTGGTGTCCTGGCCCCTGAATGAGTATACTACATACAAACCTTTCACCAAGGTTTTCTCATTTTTACCCTGCTGTACAGGGCCAGAACACAGGGTTATCTGTAGTCTGAGCCTTCCGTCCTATGCCAGGAGAAACTTCTTAAATCCTGGCAGTAGAGATAGGTCCCCATAAGAGTAGTTTGTTTGTTCAGTTAATTTATTAAAGCCTTATGAAAATAGTGAAGTAAAACAGATCCACAGAAAGGAATGTCTTTAAAGTACAAAATAGTTAATAATTATGAGAAAATCTAAGTTGTTATCCACTGGCCTTTCCCATGGATTCAACCAGCCACAGGCTGAAAAGTATTTGAAAGAAAATTGGTGTGTATTGTAGATATTTTTTCCTTGTAGTTGTTCTATTGATGTAGCATTTGCATTGTACTAGATATGGTAAATGGCCAAGAGAAGAATCAAAGTGTTCAAGAAGATCATGTGGGATACACACAAGTACTATGACACTCTATATAAGGATGTACTCATTTTCTGTTCTAGACCTAGGAGCTTTATCAAGATGGTATCTTAGTGTTTCTATTGCGGTGAAGAGACACCATGACGAAGGCAACTCTTATAAAGGAAAACATTTAGTTGGGTCTGGCTTATAGTTTCTGAGGTTTAGTCCATTATTATCATGGCAGGAAACATGGCAGCATGCAAGCTGACATGGTACTGGAGAAAGAGCTGAGAGTTCTACATCTTGATCCACAGGCAGCAGAAGGAGACTGTAAGCCATACTGGGCATAACTTGAGTACATGAGACCTCAAAGCCTGCCCCAACAGTGGCACACTTCTTTCAATAAGAGCACATCTCCTAATAGTGCCAGTCTCTATGAGCCAAGCATTCAAATGCATGAGTCTGGGGGGGGGGATCCTACTTATGCCACCATTCATCATAGAGATTCAAAAGCATATGCTTGGCTCCTGTGGGGTACCCTTGGTAGACCCCTAACATGGAGGATGGTATTATGATAGCAGCACATAGAAGAGCCAGAGATTGTATGTTGAGACAGGAAGGTGGAGGGGTTCAAGGGCCAGACGTGCTCTTCTGTTTCATGCCACTCTTAAGGGAACTAGCCTTATTTCCTTGAGACCAAGAATAATCTAACAACTTCCTCCCTTCTTCCTTTTGTAAATGCTATTACATCGGGGACCAGGCTTCCTATAGATGAACCTTGAGGAGACAAACTATAACAGAACATGAGCATTTGAGGATTTGGGTATCCTGAGGGTATAGGGTCCAAGAACCAATCCCAGGTAGTGGCCAAAGGAGAGTCATATTAATGGCATTCTCAGAATCTTCCATACAGACCCCTTCTTGACTGATTCCTCATGTCTGATGTTATAAGACTAAGAAATAATAGTTGCCATAATCAGACAGAGACAGCTGTACAGAGAGGAAAATTGAGATTTAGAAGTAAAGCAGTGATCTGACTTCAGGAGTTGCTCACAGAAAAGACATCTTCCTATCTGTCAATCTTAGGGACAGGACTATCAGTTGCTATAGAAACAGGAGGCTGGTGGGATGCCTGCCCAGGTGATGCCCAGCAGTGTTTAGACAGCAGCCTCTGTCCTGTTGGGCTTGTCTCTCTGCAGTTGCAAGAGACTTTTGAGATTGGAAACTTTCCCCACCTTGCCCTCTTTATTCAAGCACTGACAAGCACTCCATGTCACAATAAACTATGCACTCCATGTCACAAACTATGCACCTTTTCTTGGTGTCTAGGAAGTTTGTGGGTCCTCAAGTGGAAATCTGGAAGAACAAACAACAGTTTAGAAATACGTCATGATTAACTAGACAAGTTACAGATGGTTTGGAGACTGTATTTCCAACAGTTATGGAAAGGTTCTTCTGGGGTAGAACCTGTGTTTATAGAAGGCACTGTATCTGAGCAGGAAGATTTCACAGGGACAGAAATCTAAAGGGCTCTTCACTGTCTTCTAGGAAAGGTGCATGTGCTCCATTTTAGGGCTCAGGTACAAAATTGTTTTCAACTGTAGCTCCTTGACTATTTAGAATGGGTATACTACATACAATGAGATCCACATGTTCTCAAAATTGAAGAGAAGCAGGGATGATGGCGGGAGAAGATCTCTGTATGCAAGTGTGTGGGATAAGACCTTCTGGCTTCCCATTTTCTCTATCTGACTCCATCCAAGGGTTGGACGTGCTACTTGGCAAACCTGTATTCCTAATCAAGATCTGGAGACAAGGAAAGGGTTTAAGTGCCCCCAGTTTTGCAAACCGATGCCTCCAGACGCTCAGCGAGTTCTGTCTGGGTGGAAAACTTCATCCAAAGCCAGACTGAATCACACCAGTTTCTAAGACATTCCTCAACCATGTTAGGCAAGCTGGGTTAGAAGGAAACCTGATATAATTTTGGAAAAGCTTTCCTAGAGAAAGGACACTCTCACAGCTGCCTAGCTTCTTTTAGTGTCCAGGGTTGGAGGGATCTCAGGCTCCACAGAGGAGCTCAGTGGGCCTGGGGCTAACAGGGAGGCAGCTAACTTCTGTAGGTTATTCTTAGTCTCAATGCAGGTCTTCTAGAAGGAATAGAAGTTCCCTGATCCCCATAGAAATGAAAGTCAAGTTGTCTCTCCCCTAACTGTTAAGTAATTATTAAATTTCATAATAACACCAGAATCTCCTATTTGGCTGCTGTGCTAGTAACCTAGATTCAGTTGGAGTGAGGACCCAGGGTCTTGGGTAGCTGAACTTTCTGACCCCAGCTGTGGCTTGGCTTGGCTAAATTTTGTTGGCTTAGAGCAGTAGCTGCCTGCCTTCCATGTGCCTGATCACTGACTGGGCCATCTTTCTTGTCTCATCATGCCCCTTTGTCCTGCTAGGCTTTAGTTTTCAAAATGGGAACAAGAGGAACTTAGAAGGGCAAACTGTAACAGCTTTCTGACCTTTATCCAGACTCCATCCAAGTTCAGCAAGTGGGAAAGGCAGACAAATGCTCAACTGGTGATTTCTATATAGGTACATTTTTGACTAAGTCCTAAATCACAGTGGGAATTTTCCTGAGGTGGGATGATTCCTTATGTAAACAAGGACATTCATCATCTTGTGATGGACAGGCCTGGTAAAGCATGTGTTGCTCTGGGGCCTTATGTTGTCCGATCATGCCTATAGTAGAGTTTGTGTTGACCAATACAGTTGCAAAGGAGTGACAGTTAAGGAAACAGCCATAGGTCGTTCTGGGAGTCCTGGAGGCTGGCTTGAATTAGCTAGAGGTTCACTGCTAGGAGCTGGGCTTGCTTCTCCAGTGTCTACTGAATGGACATTCTAAATTCATCAATGCATTGCTCTTCATAATTTTGCTATATACCATATACTTTGGACATATACATATACATACATATATGTAAATACATATGTATATGTATATATATATGTATGTATATTTATATAATGTATGTATGACAAAGAGCTAGGGAGGTAAGGTAAGGTAGGGTAAGGGCAATTGCTGCACAAACACAGAGTCCTGCATTTGAATCCCTGGCATGTATGTCAAAAACATGGCCTGGCTGTGTATGCTTGTTATGCCAGTGCTAGTAGGTAGAGGCAGGTATATCCAGGGATCCAGGGAGCTTCCATGGCTAGCCAGTCTCACTAGAAAATGTGATGTATACGTCAGTGTGAGACCCTGCCTTAAAAATATATGGTATAAAGTGATTAAGGAAAACACTGTGTCCCTCTTAATGTTGGGGAATCCTTACAGCCATGTGCTTGTGCTACAAGCATACATGTGTGCATGTACACATGTGTGTGCACACATGTGTCTGCATAGATGCTCTCGCTCTCTCTCTCTCTCTCTCTCTCACACACACACACACACATACACACGCACACACACACACACACACACACACACACACACACACACACACAAAGAGCCTCGATAATTGAAACATTGCAACATGAAGACATAACAAGAAAACAAGATCTTCTAGCCCTGTTCAGTATTGAAATACTAGAGAAGTCCAGGGCACTGGAGGAAAGATGGAAGAAGAAAGAGGGAGCTGTAGAGAGATGGATCAAGGTGGAGGACTTCATTGGGTCCCTGGGATTTGATCAGGGAGGATGAAGATGGGGGGAAGTGGAAAGAGGGTATCCTAGGAGAGGAGCAACATACACAAAGGTGTGGAAGTCAGCTGGACTAGGTTCAGTCAAATCATTTGAAACAGAGCAGTTCAGCACAGAGTTTGGGAGGGCCAAGCCAGGCGGGGGCTAAACGACATGCAGACTGGGCTTCAAGTACTTCGGGTTCCGAGCTTTGGACAGGGCATGCTTGGCAAGGTTTTTGAGATTCCAAACAATATGACTAAAGAATGAGGAAAAGAACAAAGGAAGGCGTACTCAGTCATTCTCTCAGCACACCACAAGGAGCCTACTGTGCTCCAGGGACACAGCTCAGGACCCTAAGGATGTAGCTTGAACAGATTGGAAAAGACCCTAGCTAACCCTCATGGAGCTTTTGCATTGTGGTGATTGCCAGAGAGTGTGAAGAGGGTATTACCAGGAACTGCTAGGATAAGAGTAAGTGGCAAAGAGATGGAAGGCTCTGTGTCACTTTGGACACTGGGCATTGGCTTTGATAATTTATGAGTTACTCTTTTTCCTCTCTGTATTCTTCTCCTATGTAAAGGAGTTCCTCCTCCTTGTCATTCACCATACTTGGTGTGAGCTGGTGAATACTTTACTACTGGTGCCTCTCAAATGATGGCATGGGACCACAGGGACAACTGCAGTATTTACAGAGAGGAAGTCTTAGCTCTGCATATTTCCTGTAGTAGTTACATCAAGGATACGTGATGCTGGAAACTGAGGACCCTGTAGAGGGTCACTAAGCTCTGAGGACCATGTGATCTCTTCCCTCTGTCCTGTGGGCAAGGATCACTGAAAGTTCAAGCTCTGAGGCCCAAGAGTGTGTTCATGAGATTCATACTTTTCTGGTCATGACAGGTGACAGACACATCCTGGGCTCCACGCATGCGAGTGTGACATCTGGGTACCTTCATTTCCCCATCTGTAGAATGAGGGTCTGGACTATGTAAGCAATGACTAGACTTTTCCTGGGAGAGTCAATTAAACTTTAAAACACAGGGAGAATTTCACAAGGCTGCCAGCTTCTTATTTTGACAAGCAAAGGCCTAACAAAGAAACTGTCAAATGCCAACTCCACCATCATTGTCATTTCCTTCAAAGGGCAAGTTAATACCCAACCAAGAAGTGATAGCACAGTGTCAGAGAAAAGGACAGCTCTTCCCTGGAGAGAGCGTCAGCTGTCTTTCCACTGGCCCTCTACATTTAGTTATGTTGGCTTCTCCATCCCAGACAGCATCCTGGACAGTGTGGTTCTGTGTTCCATGCTGCTCCTATAGAATGACCACATCCAAGAGCAAACTTACAAACCCTTTTGGTGTGTAGCATGAGGTCCCTTAAGGACCTCATCCCAGGTTGTCCCTGGACTCACTTTCTTCCCTCCCTTTCTCACTTGACCCTCTTCCTGTCCCTCCCTGTGACTTCTCTCTGGAGGCTGGCTGACCAATTGTCTAAGAGCTAAGAGAACATTAGATGTGAGGAATCTGTGGCCTTTCTGACACTGAACAGACTCATTTAGTGCCTGTAAGACCCCCTATTCCTCAGGTCCTTCATCCATTCCCTCTATTATTTTGTTTCCTTGTTACTGTAACAGAATACCTGCCAAAATCAACTTAAGGAAGGAGAGATTTGTTCTGGCTCAAAGTTCTAAGGTACAACTCATCTGACAAGTCCAGCACAGCAGCAGGTATATGAAACAGGTGGTCACGTTACACATGCAGGGAGGAAACCAAGCGAAATATAGATTCTGATGCTCAGCTCACTTTCTTCTGTTTGCACGATGTAGGGCTTTAGCCCAGGGAATGCAGTTGCTCACCCTGGGGTGGGGGTTGGGGGGTAGGTCTTCCTACCTCCAGTTAGCCTAATCTAGATAATTCCTCAAACATGGGTACAGCGGTTTTTCCCCTAGTGTTTCTAGATGCTGTCAAGTTGATAAATCCCAGGTCCCACCCACATTCATATCCATATTTTCACAAATTGTCTTTTCTCCCCTCATATTTGAATTAAAAAAAAAAAGAATTTGACATGGGCATAAAGATCCCTGATTTCTTTCCTAAGTACATGGCATTTATATTTCCTGTGGATCCCAGTGGTTCATACTCTTGTTTATTCCAATGAGATCTTGCTTGGAGAATTTGACAGAGATCAGATTAGCTACTTGGAATATAATCGATTCTAACCTCTTGGTAGCCAAGCTCATACAAATGCATTGTCTGGCACTGAGAGTGTGCCGGTTGCTCTTCACAGACTTCTCATCCTCTTACTGTTATAGTCATTATGGTGACCCTCACAGGGACCACCTGAGGAAATATTTGGCCTGGTTTGCCATTGAGGAAACCAAGACTAGGATAACTTGAGATGGCTTGATCAAGGTTGCACAGTTCAGGAAGGTGGAGCCAGGGATTAGGCCTTTTATGATTTTGACGTGACCTGGCTGTCTCACACCTCTCTTAGCCATTTTTCATCCATGGGGACTCTATATCAGTTTCTTATGAGTACCTTATTTTTCAAATCTGCATCTCCTATGGTGTTCAGCTCCTCGCTGCTAAAGGTCACGAATGTTCCAAGGTCCCTAGTAGCACTCTCTGCACAGCACAGTGACTCTGAGAGTCATTTTAATCTTTTTTTTTTTTTTTTTTTAAGAAAAGAAAACAAGTTTTGTAGGGTTACATGGTATCCTTGAGACAAGAAAAGTGCTCATAAAATGCAAATTATAAGGAAGAGGGATTTGAAAGAAATGAGCTTCTGGCAGCTTTGTAAGGCCACTGAGCCACATAGGGACTGCTTAGCACTTCATCTACTCATCTTTAATATGGGAAGAGTAGTATTTCACTGTGGTGTTGGTAATAGGTAACAGCATTCACAGAGATAACACAAAGCATTTGGACAATTGTCTCCATTACTAATCCAACTGAACCTCTGGCCTTGCCTCAGACCTGCCTGCTGTGATTAGATCCTCCAACTGGGGCTCTCAGATATTCTGTTTTCTAGCCAGTTTAGAGCCATTCTATCTGGGTGGTGCCCATGGGTTACCCTTCAGATGGACAGTTCTGTGTCTGCCTCCTTGCAGGTCAGCTTAGACTTGACCAAGAATACCCTAACACAGGAGTCACAGAAGGTATATTTTTTAAATCATTCTAAAACTCCAAGGTCCCAACAGTGAACTCTAGGCTTCCACTAGTATGATTAAATGAGTCAGCTATTATAATTCTGCAAAGATACATGTATTCAACATTAAAGCTTGAGGGATGGCTTACTAATTGAAAGTAGCAAACTTTCAATTGGAGAACATGTCTAATGTTTCATGGGTCACCTTGGCAGTCCCTCTCTTAGGATATGTCTCCAAATCTCTTTTCATACATGTCTGACTGCAGTATAATTTAGGTTCCATACTATGTTGAATTTTATAAGCTGTCAAGTGAAAGACAATCAGCGGTACTAACAATCAGCCTCTTGGAGAGAACACCTATCTGATTCTTGGCACATTATGTCTATATGGGCATCATGGGATAGAAAGAAAACCCTGACCTCTGTACTTAGGCTAGATCAGATTTAAAGATCAGTCGGGCTACTCATGAGAATGGTCTCTCATGCTGATGTAAAAGAACCAAGTAGAGAACTTGGCCTGTTACTGAGATAGAAGGGACCAAGAATTTTCCGAGGGTCAGCTGTCCCTATGCTCTTCAGTACTAGGTTTAGCTTGTCGAACACTCTGAGAAGAACTGGATGGATTCCTGCCCCATTTCTTCATGACCCCAGTGAGGGAAATGACATGCAGTGGCAGAGCTGAGCCAGGAACAAGCACAATGAGGGACCCGTGATCCAAGCTACAAGGTCAAGGTAGTTCAGAGCCAGACAAGACCCTTGGGGAAAGTTTACACAGCTCCTTAGCTTCTGAGACATGAGAATGTGAGGCCCAGAGCTTTTGTTAAAGGTCACTTTGTCTTTCTCTACCTTTTTTTTTCTTCTACCATGAAGACTTCTGAATTGCAATTGTTCAAACAGGTGCTCTGGAGAAAGAATGCCTGGTAGACCTGGATAGCAATGGCTGAAAATTCCTGAAGCATGAGAGCTGCGGCAGGAATAACTGGTATACCCTGATAGCATTCTAACTCCAGAACGGTAGGCTTTGTCTATGTTCCAAATCTGTAGACAAGGTGCCCATCCCTGGATCTGTCACCTAATAGTTTTCAAGAACACCAGCTGGTCATTTGGGATGGCCTCATACGATGTCCCAAGCATCAATGGGAATGGGTTTCTCTGCAGCCATTCTGAGGAACGTTCTAAGCAGCCAGGGAGAGGATGCATAGGTGGGCTTCGCAAGGGCAGAAATGAATTCTGCTGCCCTTCCTCACCAGCTCTGGCTGGGACCTGATGGCTCCTCTGCCCTAGTTCTCTCCTGGAGTCTCCCATGGCTGCCTCCTCTCAGCCGTCCATTCATAGAACTCTGGCCATGAACACCCCAGCTGGCGGCACCCACATTATGCTTTACTTGCTTGAGCTGCTTTTGGTAATCTGCCTAATGCCCTAATATGCAGGATTACTGGTACCTGGGGAAATACCCATGTTCTGCAGTCCTCCCGCCCAGGATGTGTGAGAGCCTCTGGTGGGCTTTCTTCTGCGGTTTCTGGCAGTGGGGTTGGCAGGATAGGAGGACAGTTTTTCCAACTGTAGGTTTGGGGAACCCTAGGGGAACAGGACCAGGATGATGGTTTGTATGGGGGCATGAAAGTATCTCCTCCCCTTGGGGGGATATTTTGGGTCATGATATTTCAGGGTTTTCAGCCAAAACAGGTTGCAGAATGTCATGGTCATTCTTGTGAAATAAAGCTGAAATCAGTATGTGGAAATTAGAGACTCCCCCTTTCCCTTAAAGACACATCCACTTAGATGTAAATGGCACAGAGCCTTAATGGGAGGTAAGAGATCAAAGACACTTTCATCAGAGAACCACAGGGCTTGGGCCTCCCTCCCCTGTTTCCCCAGCATGGTCCTCTGTGGTTCCCCCATAAGACTGGGCCTCTTATGGGCTTAACTCACTATACCTTGATTCCCAGGTGAGGTATCTGTTCAGAGAAACCACTCAGGCTGACACTGGGATATGGACTTCCCAAGGACAGGTCCAGTTTCATCTCCTGTCACCCTCTATCTCACAGGGCAGAAGCTTCTCGTGCTGTATGTCCAGCTGAGGGCATCTGTGTGCAGGTGCCTGGCTCCACTTGGCAGATGGGGAGGGGGGCAGAGGAAGGCATGGGGTATGGCTGGGAAGGGGTTTAAGCAGATGGAACACTAAAACTCAGAGGGGAGCCTGTATGTGCAAGCTCAGGGAAAACAGCTTATTATGTAAATCTGGAAAATGTGAAAACACAGTAGGGCCATGAGGCCCAAGAGATGAATGTTTCTTGTTCCTGCCTTCTACAAAGGCTCTCTGGAGTTGATCGCCTGGTCTATCCCTTAGTCCTAAGGCCCTAGGCCTCCACCATACGTTTCCCAGAATGGGAGCTGCATCTAGCCCCTTGGATGGTCCAGGGGGAAACAGAGAAGTGGTCATGACCTTAGGGCATATAGGACCAGCCAAGGAAAGAAAGGCCTAGCATACCAAAGCCCTGACAAGAGAGAAGCTGAGCCTCTGAGGATGTGAAGGACAAGGATAAAGTCAGATCTGCTTGTGCATGGTGAATCTTAGCTCTCAGCAGGAAGGCTGCCCAGCCTGTCAGCCACCCATGTTCATTTCCAGGTTGACATTCAACTCCTTGAAGTAGGATTTATGGTTCTGGAGTGGTTCTTGGAGGACAAAGGATGGTGTTCCTCTGACCTTGATTTAACCAACCTCCTGAGATAGAAAGACCTTGAGGAAGGTCCCCTGAGGTACATGCAGTGCCAGAAGTGGTTGCACTGCACACTTGGAATGATGACAGACTGTTCCCAGACACTAGCAGAGTCAGTCACTCCCATATTCATTCCATTCTATGGCCACCTGTCCCTGAGATGGTAGGACAGATTTGTGTGCCTCCCCCTTTTTGCTATCAGACAGTGGGGTTTAAATTCTGACAGTGCCTTCTTGGGCCAGCTGCTTAGACCTGTATCTGGTAAATGAGGACATTAGCACCTACCTCATAGGACTGCTGTGATCATGCTCATAATGGCAGCCAGTGTCATTATCATTACTGTGCTTTTTACTAATATTAGCCAGATCCTGAGCCTGCCAAGAACTGACTTTCATTTACTGCGGCTCTCTTCCCTGCCCCTCCTCCTTCCCTCTTCCTCCTAGGTTCTTCCTTTCATTCCTTCCCCTATTCTTCCCCTCCTTCCTTCTCCTTCTCCCCATTCTCTTTCCTTCATCTTTCCCTCCTTTGTTCCCCTTCCCTCTCTTCTTTCTCTTCCTTCCTTCTCCTCACTTCTCCTCTTTTCTCCTTCCACCCTCCTGTGTCTTTCCCCTCTGTCTTCCTCCCTCTTCTTCCCCTTCTTTGCTCCTCTCCATTGCTCCCCTCCATCCTCCTTCCAAGCCCTCCTCTTTCTTCCCCCACTCCATTAAATGGATTTGTACTTACTGGAGCCTGCAGTGTTTAAGCTGTAAAGCTGGCAGTGGTCTCCCCTGTGGAGTTTTACTGCAGTGATGAAAGTGTATAGGCTTCCAGGTGGACATGACAGTCTTACCTAGACAGAGATGGTATGTCCAATAGGGTGGTCAGGAAAGGGTCAGGGATCAGATGAGCATCTCAGCCAACACCCAGGAAACCAGTGTGTGGATATTGAGCCTAAGGGGGCTACCAATGCTAACAGCCTCCATATAGGAGTAGCCCTGGACGGCTCTGGCAGCACAGATTATCTAATGCAGCTTCAGTGAGAGGAGTGGGTTTCAGACACTCTGATGACATTGGAGTGGGTGGGATAGTGCGAGGACTGACTTGTCTTCAGAGAAAAAAAGGGGAACTTTCAGAAGGATGTTGGGCACAGTGACAAAGTGATCTGATTAGCTCTAGAAAACTGTATTCTCCTTCCCAGGTGGCCATTGCCTAAACTACTCTTCAGGCTATAGCTGGTCTTTGCTACTGTGTGGGTTCTTTTTCCCACTCTTTATACTCCCTCCCAGTTTCACACCCAGCACTAGACAGGAGAGAAAAAAGGATAGGAGAGAGAGACAGAGGCAGAGAGAAAGAGAGAGAGAGAAAGAGAGAGAGAGAGAGAGAGAGAGAGAGAGAGAGAGAGAGAGAGAGAGAGAGAGAGAGAGATCGATCGATCCCTGGATCTAATTTCTTTCCTTTTGTTTCTTCTTTGACTATGTCTGCTAACAAACTACATTCAACCTCCCTAAATGACCAACAACCACACTCACCCTGCCTCTCAGGGACCCTAGCATTTATATATCCCCTGAAGAGGTCCCAGAATTCCAAAAATCACAGAATCACAGAAATTATGTGCAGCTGGCAAAGCTACATGTCTGTTAGAGCATGAGGCAAATCATAGTCAGCTGCTGCAGACAGTCCAAAGCAGCCCCACATCCTACACCTGGGATTAGAACAAATGGGCATTCTTTTAATATTGCTGTGCTTTTTAAAAGAACCCAAAATTATGGAATTCGCACCAAAAAAAATCAGTATATTAGGCAAGGGATGCAGAGAGAATAACCAAAGTCTGAGATATAATTAACCCATTCCAGGCTTGCAGCTCCTAGCATGGTCTTTTTCAGTCACTTGGACTGGCTGGTTTCCCATCTCTGTGTATCTGTTGTGGTGTGGTGCGTCTGGTGACCTTGGCTTCTGGCTGTGTCAACACGTGGTTGGGGGTCAGAGGGAGCCTGACCAGGCAAGGACAGGAGAGGTGTGATGGCTGCTCATACCCTAACCGGGAAGTTCTGCTAGCACAAGGCCTCTGACTGCACTCATTGCAACATCCCGGTGGTTAAGGAGAGAAAGGGCTCCTACTTTGTATCTTGCAGCAGGGTAGAGTGCTACATTTCAGCTTTGGGCTTTGTGAGGCTGCTGGCTTTGGGGTGCATGCTGTTCCTGAGAGTTGAGAGCAAGCCAGTATCTGAAGGCAGGGGTGCCTTACCTGCCCTTCTCTTTACAAAACAACTGTGTTTGGGGAAGTGCTCTTCTCTATGACCACAGCCTTCTCAAGAATCACTGGGCAGAGAAGGTGGGATTCAGCATTTACAGAAAAGAACATAAGATTTCAGGGACATGAGATGATTTGCCTAAAACTTCCCGGAAGAACTGACCTTGGACTTCCAGTGTCTAGTTTCTCAGAGGTCTTTTTCCTGAGGTCCCTGATGCGCTGTGTCCAATTCAGGAAGTCTGCCAGAGAGACTCCTCAGATCTGAGGGTTGGGAGCTGGAGAGAGGGAGTCCTAGGCTTGAATTTAGCTTTTTCCTCTCATGTATCAGGCCAGGGTGGTCCTGACTTCCAGGAAACCCAAACCCTCCAGGAATGGGGTGGTTTCTCCCACAGATCCCACACCCTAAGGCAAGGCTTCAGCCTTGGGTAGCATGGGGAAGATCTTGGCAGTGACTATATCTGAGCATTCCTCTTGCTGTGGAAACACAAAGGCTAACAGAGCCAGTTAGAGGGGCTGCGTCTCAACCGGAGCACTGTTTGGCTGGCCCGGATGAGGGGCCATGTGAATTCTTTCACAGCCTTCTGTCTCTCCTCTGTATAGCAAGGGAGAGCAGTTATATCCTAAGACATTACCAACCCATTTCTGTCGTAGCATTTCTTTAAAAACAAATTAACACATAAATAGTAGGATTCACCATGATGTTTCCATGTATATATTTGTATATATACTTGTTTCCCCTTCCTCCTGGCCCCCCTCTTCCCCTCAAATTGTCCTACTTTCATGTCATATTTAAGTATGTGTATTCGGATCTAGATTCCATACATTAGAGAAAATGTGGTATTTGTCTTTCTGAGTCTGGCTTATTCTGCTTAACATTCTGAGGTTCCTTCTTAAGTTACATTGCTGTTTGTTAGATATGCTCAATTCTCCCAACAGATGGTCTATATGCAGGCCACCAGTGACTGGGGTCCAATCAGGCCATTGGCCACAGGTGATGTAAAAGACGTGGGTCTATCTGTAGTCATGCTGGTGGGAAGTCATTGTGAGAGCAACATTAAAAAGAATGGGGAGAAGGTAGAAAAAGCCATTGCCCATTAGGGTGTGTGCCAGAGGGGACTTAGACCATTCTGCTCTCAGGTGTCTCTCAGCTTCCCATGCCTACAGTCTGGCTTAGAGACCTTCTCTAACCTCAGAATGCAGCACCGAGGTTAGATGCAAGCCCAGCATGCAGCTGTGCCTGGCTGAGATGAGTGGGTGGGCAGGGCCTGGGATAGATGGGACTCAGGGGCCTCCGAAAGAGAGCTGAGTGACTCTTTACTGGGACTCCTCCCAAGGTGGACACTGGTGACAGGGAATGGGGAAGCTGTGGGAGCTGTGGCACAGACTCATTTCTCGGAGTGGGAGCTTTGCCAGCGCTACTGCCACACTCCCATGTGTTTCTCTGCCTTTTCTGCATGTTTCTGTCTCCTCCATTAAGCATCTTTCCATCTGTTTCCATGTCTGATGGTTGGTCCTCCTGAGGATGGGGCAGTGTAGTCCAAAGTCTGCAGCAAGTATCTCTCTTGGTAAGGGAGAAGTTCACACAGAAGTTGGCAGTGGGAGAGTCCTCTTGAGGGAAGTGGCGAGTTTGGGGGAGCGGGATGGGTGCTTTACTATTCAGGACAAGGCGTGTCTCCCTCCTGAGGCAGTCTGTCATGGAAGATAAGAGGAGAAACCAAGTCCCAGAAACTGTCTCTCCTTGGAAAGGAGAGGTTGGTCCTATTGAGCTGAGAGCCAGGATTCATCTAAGACAACACTTGGTTTAGCCTGCATAGTGTGGTAATTCCTCCCTAGCTGTACTGGGTAGGGTCCCACAGTCTTTCTGAGTCCTGCAGGAATTTTCTGTTGTGTTGTCACTTTATTATGGAGGCTTACTCTAGATCAGTGGCACTGGGCCCTGGGAAACTGGGACAATTGAGGTTTCACTGAACACTGCTCGAACCGCTGTGCCTTTTATGCCGTCCCAGAGATGGGGTGCTTCTCCTCACTCTGCACAGAGCAGGCAGATGCTCAGAGTTAACGTGACTACTCCAGAGTCTACTCCAAATGGAGTAGAGTGCACCCAAGTCCTCATGGGCTCTCTGCTCATAGCCTGAGCCCTCATGCTCTCTGCTGTACCAGGTGACACCTGCTGTCAGTTACTCTGTAAAATGGTCTATGAGATGCCACTTATCTGGTGGATTTCTATAGAGCTTAAGAAAGATGAATGTGCAGAAAAATTTTACATCCTAATTGTTGAGACCCAGTTCTGACTTCATATATGGGGACCATCACTGTACTAATAAACTCTATTTACCCTAATACCCCTCATCTCCTGCATGTTCCCAGCTGGGCCACTCAACCCTCGAGGTCCCACCCCCTTCCCTCTGGTATGTGGAATTATAACATTAGTAGAGGGGTGTGGGACTTTGTCTTCTAAGCACAGAATCCCCCAGCTAACCTGGCAGGCTGGCACAGGGCTTGCTGTAGCTCCCTGCTTCTGTGGCCCCTCCTCCGAGTCCTGCCTCCCACGTGTGGTAATTAAGCTCACAATATCTAGTGTAAGCAAATAATAACAAGGGCATTATCTTCTGTTAGTTTGTGTTTTTCCTTGCCTATCATAAAGCAATTAAAATAATGAATGCCTTGTAAAACAATAGGTAAGAGGGTTGGTGAAATAGCACGCTATGCACTGTATACCTCTTGTGCAATGAACTATAGATGCATTAAAACCATGGTGGCTGCAGGGGACTCCCTGCCTCTGGGCTTTTTCATGCTGAAAAGTGTCTGTCCTTTGAGATACCAGGCTCAAGCAGCAGGACCAGTTGGCTGGTGTTATGTGTAGCTCAATTGGTAGTGTGCTTGCCTAGCACGCGGAAAGTCCTGCGCCTGATTTCTAGTATTACATAAAGTGTTAATGGTTGTGTGTACCTATAAGCTCAGTGCTCAGCAGGTAGAGGCAGGGGAGCTCAGAATTTCAAGGTCATATTTGTTTACATATCTAATTTAAAGCACTTGAGGCTACCTGAGACCCTGTCTCAAAAACTTTGGGTTGAAAGCACATCTTTCCCTTAGCCCTCACCATTCATGTTGGCCTATTCTGAAAGTAGCAGGTGACTCTAGCTGAAGAGGATTCTAAGAACGTGCTGGAGTTAAGGTCTGTCATTTATTTGAGAAGAACAAGGTCTGTGGGCCTCTAAGTTGACCTCAGGAATGCCCATCAGATAAAACTGTGGGTTCTGGAGAGGGTCTCAGTAGCTGAATGCACCTCCCACTTTTGATTTCAGTGCTAGCTCAAGCCTGAGAACCACTGCACTCCAGTGTCAATGTCAGATGTGAGGTGGAGGTGGGACATTTTAGGACTCGATACTGAGTCCCTGTTATGTGCCCTTAGGCACCATTTTGTTCTGGGGAGCAGGCAATTTTGCTCCCATCCCAATCTCACAGGACAGTCCCTGAAGTGGTGGGAAGGCTAGATTTCTGTTTTGAATATGTATCTTGTCTACTATGGCTGCCACAGATCGCATCCTCCCAGTCCTCCTGGAGTCTCAGCACCAGGACAAGAGTTAACAGACCACTGACACTAGCCTAGGAGGCTTGAGCAGCAGAAGTCACACAAATCAGCAGGTGGCCCTCCTTCCCCCAGGCTCCCACTGGGGTTGTTCCAGCTCTTGCAGCTTAAAGCACTGGAGAGTAAACTATCCTGCTCATCCAGTCCTACAGCCCCAGCTTCTCAGTCCTATTCTACCAGAGCCAGGGTCAGCCAGCAGGAGAGAAGCAGGAATCAGGGACATCCCCAAGCCCAGCAACTCACCCAGTCCTCCCCTCCCTGCTTCCCTGGTCTCACTGCACCCACCTTTCTCCTAATAGAAGGTTTCCACCTACATCTTTGGTTCCCCCTTCCCAGTCCCACTTTAGTCCAAAGCACAATGATCCCCAGTGTTTGTCTCTTTAAAAATGAATACCAGGATTATAAGTGATTACTATCATTTACTGACATCTTTTTTTCATCTCCATCTGCATTAATAATCTCAGTGGGTGTTTGAGTATGGGTCTATTGAAATTTGATTTTAGAATGATTAGTCTCTAGTGTATGTATAACCCCTGTTCTTTTTGGACATATTTATAGAGATGTTTGTTTACCTGAAATTTAAATTTGACTGAGCATTCTATATTTTACCTTCTATCCTCCAAACCCAGGGCTCTGGAGGTGACAAAGAGCAGATACTCAGAATTCTTTGTAGCCATTCATCCAAAGTTCAGATTGCTTGGGGTTGTTGTTGTTATTTTTGTTTTATTTTGTTTTGTTTGTTTGGGCCCTGTGGTCCACGCTGGCTTTAAACTTGTGAACGATTCTCTTGCTTCAGCCTCTTTTACAGATTACAGGTGTGGGCCACCGTGGCCAATTTCCTTCATATTTACTCTGCTAGTTTTGTGCTTAGGATTGTGTCAGGTGTGTGGCCTGACAGTAGTGTTGCAGCAGGGGATGGAAATGAAATAAATTAATGAATTACAGAGTGTAGATAGAGGATTCAAGAGCTATGGAGAACAATGAAACAAAACAGTGGCATTGGAAGAAGAGTTTGGTATTTTTCAGAGGGTAGTGGTTTGAGACACTGAGAGTGCCTGGGTGAAAAACATAAGGAAACAGAAGTAGAAGCACGCCTTGAGCACCAAAGGATGTGAGCAACCCTGGGCTCAGCACTGTTTGCAAATGTGTACCAGCTTCACGTGAGCTCTGGATATCTGAAAGCTCTGTACTTTAAGTATATTTCAAGTCTGGAAGGGGAAACTTATTGCCTCTTGTAACACAAAGAACTGGACTTTAGACACAGCTGGATGAAGGCATTCAGATGGTGACATTAGTGTTCCATCATATCTTTCTTCCATGTTGTCTTCCTTTTAGGGAAGGGTCAGTTTCCCTGACTGTTCCAGCAAATGGACCATACTTAAGCCTTATTGACTTGGCAGAGGTCATCTGACTCTCCCTAGCCCAAGCGCCAAGGCACAGAATGGATGATCCATCCATCTGCATCATTGCTAGACCAATGGGCCATCCTGAGTCCCTTTGGAAATGGCATAGATGCAGAGGGAAAAGGCAGGGGATTAGTAAAGGGAGGAGGGTTGGCACTGTGAAGGTAGAGTGACTCGTGCAGAGACTTTGTGGGGATTGTGACCCTTCTTAACTTCTCTGTGATCAGAGACAGGTATGTTCCTTTTCCTTTAAAGTGGTCAGAGAACAGTGCAGCCTTCTACCTGTCACAAGGGCATTCTAAATGGAAATTTACAAAAGGATTCTTTGGGAGCCATAGCATCCATGTGGAGGTCAGAGACCAATTGGGTATCAGTCTTTTCTGTCCACATTGTTTGAGACAGAACCTCTCTTTTGCTCATCTCTGTTGTGTATGCTACCAGGCTAGTTGACCTGTAAGCTTCCGGGCATCTGGAGATCCTATTTTTTTGGCTTTCCATTTTCTTGTAGAAGTGTTAAAGTTAAGATGTACTCTAGTGCTCCCAGCTTTTCCTAGGTTTGGAGGATTTAGTCTCATCTCCTTGTATGCACATGCATGGAAAGCTCTTTACCCATTAAGCGATCTCTACAGCTTGGTTTAAAAACACAATTAAAGAAAATAAAATCCTTAGCGATCTCTCCTCCCCCACCTCTGCATCTTTATGCTACATTCCCTCATCTGGGAAACCCTTTGGGTTGAGATTCTTTATGGGTGAGCATCTGATTTAAATCCAGCTGTTTTCTATGTCTCAACTCTGATTCTCTCTGTTGCCAGGAGGCCCAGAAGATAAACAATGGCTCCAGCCAGGCAGATGGTACTCTCAAGCCAGTGGATGAAAAAGAGGAGGTGGTGGCAGCCGAGGTCGGCTGGATGACATCTGTGAAGGACTGGGCAGGGGTGATGATATCCGCCCAGACACTGACTGGCAGAGTTCTGGTGAGTTCCTGTTCCCTCCTATATGAGGTGGTCTTGTATCTGCAAAGGAAGTTTGCTAGCAAGAGGTGATGATGCTTTGAGTTTTCTCAGGTCAAGTGGGGTGAGTGGCCAGTGCTCCACTGAGTTCTCAGATCAGCACTCTTCACACATATCCAGGTCTGCAGTGTGGGGCCATCTATAGACAGTAGGCCAGCACTATACACTCACAACCTGCTTTTAGGTTACACTGAACTTTCTCCATCAGTAAAACAGATGTACACATGTGGGCACAAAAGCACTTATGTACACACTATACCTGTATGATCTCAGGATAAAGGGTGGGGTATAGCAACATAAACCAGAACCATGTCCAAAGTTTGCCAGTCCAGGACTCAGGAGTCTACCTATACCCCTTCTGAGAGAGAGAGAGAGAGAGAGAGAGAGAGAGAGAGAGAGAGAGAGAGAGAGAGAGAGAGAGAGAGAGAGAGACAATTTATGTGTGTGTTTAGGCACATGCTCATGTATATGTTGGCTTGTACAAGTTACTGCTGTCCTCTAGTGACTGGAAGAACTTGCTTGGGTACATTGTCCTATTCTGTGCTGTGTGAGCCATTCCTGAACAGCTTCTGGTATGCATGTGTATATGTATTAAGGGTGGGATACAGTGTGTATGTGTGATGTATGTGTATAGGGGTATAATGCACAAGGTGTGTGTATGGTATAGAGTGTGTGTGTATGTGTGTGATATAGTATATATATTTGTGTGTGTGTATGTTGGTACAATGTGCATGTGTGGGGTGTGTGTGTGAGTGTGTGTGTGTGTATGCATGCTGTACTCTTGTATTTCTTAGGTGCCCTGCTTCTGGCTCTGTCACTTAGACTCTCCACAGTCAGGGCTCACACAGGCACATCTTGCCTCTCTTTTTTTTTTTTTT
>NW_022196915.1:10580436-10604201 GCF_008632895.1 Mastomys coucha | reverse complement strand
TCTGACTGGTGTGAGGTGAAATCTCAGGGTTGTTTTGATTTGCATTTCCCTGATGACTAAGGATGTTCGACATCTTGCCTCTCTTATCTCCTTATCAAGATCTTGGCCTCACCAGTTGGCCTTGTGAGCTCCTGGTTTGGGTTAATAATTATGACTAAGGCAGGCTTGGTGGGGCCCAAGGGCTACTAGGGTTATCCGTGTTTCAGTGCAAAGAATTGGGAAGAGCAGGGCAGGTGGGGACTGCTGCTTATCCCTGCCAGACCCGTGACCCAGCCTAGGTGGCTTCCTTTCCTATTGCAGCCCTGGTTGGTAGCTTTCTTGGGTCTGTTCTGGGTCAAGAGTTTCCCGGTGATGCCTTCAGGTGATTTATCCCCACGACTTTGGCACATGTTTTGTGCAGGTCACCTTTCTTGGGCTTGAGGTAGGGGTTCAGTCAAGAGTCAATTTGCTGGTAAGTTAGAATAATCAGGGACCTTATCAGCTACTGGGTCAAAGATCAAGCTGGGACCTGTGATAGTATGCATAGTTCCTCAGAAACTGCTTCTTCAGTGAGAAGGTGAATGCAAATGAAGAAGGTGAGGAGAGTCTCACTTAAATCCTTACTGGCAGTGCTTGGGATAAGTGCCTGCTGGAGGGAGTGGGAAGATACTCCATGCCCTGCATAAGGAACTCAGGGGACTAGCCAAATAACCTGGTGGGAGAACAGGACCCTGGGATCCAAGGAACATTCTTTGAGCTTAGGCCAAAAAGGTACATTGGCACTAACTGAAGGCTGACTTTAAAAGAGGGGAGGTGGACTTTGGCACTTTTGAAGACAGAAAAACTAGCAAGATCAGTTGCTACAAGGGGGAAGACAGAAGGACAGTTAGGTCCTTTGTGAACCAAGAAAGGAACTGATGAAGATCCGCATGTGGCTTGCTGCTGGGTGGGAGCAGGGTGGGGACTGTCATCTATCTGCTCTTCTAATTCTGTAGGTAGGTTTCTGTTGCTCTTCCACACAGAGATCTGAATAGACTTTGCCCTGGAGACAACTGAGGTTGAGTTCTGTGTCTGCATATGCTTGTGCAACAGGGGCGAGGCCATGCCTTCCACGTATATGGTTGCTGCTCTGTAATGAGAGCCATAATTTGAATTTTGAGTGAGCAAGTTTAAGAATACAAGCCAAAGTAAAAGGGAAAATAGCACACAGTGGTTAGATATCCAAGTATCATCAAACTGGTTATGTAAAACATCCAGTAGACATGACAGACATGGACTGGGGAAATTGAAACAGTCAATTGGAATTCCCAAATTGAATGCCCCGCCCCCGCCCCCCCTCACCTCATGGCCAAGCTTCTCATGGCTCATGTTCCAGTTTCTCCTTCCCACTGTAGGTACTTTATTATGGGATGGGAAGTAGTAAAATCCATTACCACTACAAGTACTATATTATTGCTAGTGTGACATCTATTACTACTCTTAGCCTATTTTGCCCTCCCTGTCACAGAGATTGTGGGGGCAGTCCACCAGAGAAAAGGAGCCTTGGAGGGCTCTCCGAGACAAACCTGCTTGGGTCTGAAATAGGCTAGGAACAGCCCCATTTCAGAGTTAGCTTCTCACTGAGCTGATACAGCATATGATAGTGTACCAGTGTACTGCATGTCACAATGGTCATGGCAGACACAGGGTGGCAGGGTAGGGAATGATGTCATAAGTTGCAGCCAGGGCCAGTGTGTTCATCAGAACCTCTGAGGGTCCCGAAGCTCCAGCTCTGGGACAAACACCTTGTCTGATGAGGTGGGAAATAAACACTGACATTAGCAGTAGAGTTCTTGCTTAGCATGTATCAGGCCCCAGGTTCAATGATGAGTTCCAAAAAAAACTGGAGAAAGGCTAAATGTGATGTGCATCCTAGGCTTGGTAGGCTGAGGCAGGAGAATCACAAGTGCAAAGAAAGCCTATGCTACATATCAATATTCTGCTTTAGAAACAAACAACAAAAATTCTGACCAGGGGGAGGAAGGGACTTATTGGTTGGTCAGTGGTCAGCTAGGAAAAGTACCTAAGACAGAAAGCTTGCTTACTCTTTAGTGTCCCCTTTCAAAAGAAGTTGAGCATCTTAAAAGCCAAAGGGAGGAAATGATGTCTTCAAGGAAAGCAAGTTGTATGAGTAGCACATGGTACATGGCTGGACTCTGGAGATTGGTCCAGTGAGGCCAAGGGCCAAGAAGGCCAAGGCACTGAGTTCAAAGAAGGCCTGGAAGGTTGCCTGGAGACAGCTTGTCTGGCCTGAGAATACTAAGCTAATGCATCTGGACAGAGTTTCTAGGACAAGGAGATGTTGACAGTGGGGTACTGTGGTTGTCTGCCCTATAGCCACCAGGCTGGGGGTGGCTACTCAGAGGAAAGAGCTCCTGAGACAACTTAGGGTAGTGAGCTGCTACCTTCATGATAGCACACTAGGGAAGACAAAGCTTGGAGTGTAGGTAGGTCACGAGGTCTGGGAGGTAGATAGGAGTGATGTTGCTTACAATTGGGGGGAGCATAAGGCCAAGCACTCCCTCAAACACATCAACACTGCTAATGTACAATCAACCATACTATGGAGAACATCTTGTGAGCCTTGCACTGTGTCAGCCCTGTTCCTTGCCATCAGTTGGAAAGGCATGGGCCGTGCCGTTGTATTCACTCACACATCCTACATAGCTGTTGGTTGCAGGGTGTTCTAGTTTCATTCCCTTTGCCACGATTAAACACTCAGATAAAAAAAAAAAAAAAGTAACTTAAGGGAGAAGGAGTTTCTATCAGCTCTTAATTCCAGGTTACAGTCTACACTGTGGGAAAGTTGAGGTGGCAGGAGCTCCAGGAGGCTTCAAGACCAGAGAGAGAACAAATGCATCATGCCCATTTGGTTGCTTATTTGTACTCAGCTAGGTTTCTCCTTTTAGACATTTAGGAGCCCCTGCCTAGGGAATGGTGCTGCCTACAGTGGGCAGGCCTTCCCACACCATTCAATTTAATGAAGACAGGTCCCCAGAGACATTTCCACTGGCCAACCCACAACAGACAATCTGTCATGAAGTCTCCTCCCAAGTGATTCAGTGTTGTGACAAGTTGACAATTACAGCTAACCATCACACAGGGGCTCATCACAAGGAAGTAAGCTAATCTTACCAAAGAATCTATCTCTCCTTGACAACTGAGAAAAATCACGGCTCAGGGAGGGATTTTGTTCGGAAAACAGAAAGCAAAGCAGCTGTTTGTGGCAGAGCCAGCTAGGTAGCTACATGGACCCCAAAGGCTTAGCTCAGTGTTCCTTCTGGATTATGACTGCCTAGGTAAGGACAATACCATTTCTAAGTCACTACTGGATGTTGTTTTGAGTGTGACAATCTAATATTAGTGTTCTGGATCCAGCCAGGTCTGAGGCCCCAGGCTTTGACCCTCTTAACCCTCACAAGTAGAAAGGGGCTCATCCCAATCCTTTTTGCCTAGGGCTATCCAAGGTGTCAACTGATCTCTGGCCTCCTTGAAGAAAGTCCTGACAGGGTGCTGGATCCCCTTGAAGTGATGGATCCCTGCAGCACAGAGCAGTGTCTCAGAAGTCTTTGAGGAGAATGCAGAGTCTAGCTTTGTACAGAACATAGACTTTATTAGCACCCAGGATAAAGCTGCCCTTCATGTTCTGAGCCCAAAGCTGTCCAGATGTTTATCCCTGCGACAGTGGGACCAAACCAGTCCTAGACACTGGCTGTTCAGTTTCCTTTTTCAGTTTTTAACTTGTTTTCTTTGATGTGTGCTTAGGAGCTTGCCCTTTACATCTGAGCCCCTTTTCACCTGTCTGATTGTTATAAGTGAGACTATTAAGGTTGGAATTTGATAGGTAAGGTCTAGCCAGGGAAGGATTGGCTAAGTAGCCCAGATTATCTGTAACAACCAATCTTGCTGGCTAAGTACCACATTCATTTGATAAATGTAATTTCTTAACAACTCTGGCTGTGTATTCCATACAGGCACAAAACAGTGAGCAAAAACAAACAAACAAAACTAAATGTGAGTTACGCATACTGTTTGGTTAGATGGATTGTACAGTTCCATCCCAGGAATGACAGGTAGTCAACAATATTCAGCTGGGTCTCAGTGCCAAAATGGTCAATTCTTTGACTCTAAGGTTTCAGGTCTCAGTCCCTCTCCTTAGGACCAGGCTTTCCAGAGAAAGACTTGAGAGGCTGATGAGTGGAACTCTTTTCCAAGACATGGGCCTGAGCCATGGGATACCAGAGTGATGCCGTGCACACAAGGTTGTCTCTTCTTTTGTTTCAGTTTTTAAATCAAAAATATTTTCCTTAAAAGTTTTAATTAAAAACAAAGTTGTGTGTGTGTGTGTGTGTGTGTGTGTGTGTGTGTGTGTGTAGGCTTATGTACCTGTGCAGCTAGATACAAAGACCAGAGGAAGACATGCAGTGGTGTCTTCCTCCACATTGCATTGCCTTGAGAAAAGGACTCTCTGAACTGAGAACTGACCATTTGGGTTAGGCTGGCTTGATGATGGAGCTCTTGTGATATGCCTGTCTCTGCCCCCACTCTACCATGTTAGGGTCGAAATATGGAGCCATGCCTGGCTTTCTACCAAGGTGTGTTAGGGATTAGAACTCAGGTCCTTATGCCTACTGCATAGTACCTTTTAACCACTCAGCTATCTTCCTAGCCTCCAAATTAACAACTGTGAAAGTAAAATTGGGTCTCTCTGTCTTCAGGTCCATCATCAATGTATTCAATCAATCATCTATCTAAAATATTGGGGCAAAATTGCAACTCATTGAATGTGTATGTCCCCTTTTTCTTTCTTTCATTTTTTGTCATGCCTAATGAATATAGTGGAGCAGTTATTTCCATCACATTTACAATGTGTTAAGTATTACAAGTAATCTAGGGATAGTTTCAAGCCTTCAGAAGGATGTGCGTAGGCTTTCTGCAAGTACTACACCATTTATATAAGGGACGTGTACATCGTTGGATTTGATACCCACAGGGAGTCTTGGAAGCAATCTCCCACAGATGCTGATGGACAATCGTAGAACAGTACATGCTTATTTTAGAATTCTGGAACATGTTGGAAGAATCGCTGAGAAGTTCCATTTTAGGATATGGAGTTGGCCTACACTCAGTGAGACTTCAATATGAAGGAAGATGTCTTTAGGATTCTTCCCAAATGCTTGGGCGTAGCTGAGGACCGTGTTGCCCACATTTCACCTAATTTACTTCAGGCACATATTCCTGGAGAAATTAAATAAGCTGCTTTCACTAGAAATCATGGATTTGTCAGCTAACACCATGATTATTCTAAATTGGGAAAGGGAAAATCTCTCTTTGGTGGCTGCTGTGAGCCAAGGTTTACTGGCCCACAGGAACATAGAGAAACCAAGGTTTGAATTCTATATGGGCTCATTTTCTCCTCCCTTCTCTGTCCTGAATTCCTTACTTTCTTAATTTATATATACATATATAAATTAAATTGTATATATATATATATATACATATATATATATATCTTCTGTTAGGTGTTTCATACATTTTTTTGCAAACCAAATTAAACCCTTGTAAGGCTGAAGTGTTATCTCAAGACAGGGGGGCAAGAAACCACATGGGCCAGCTTTCATTTGTTAGTTTGTAATTTATAGACTCACAAACCTAAAATCAATATAGATATTTTAGTACAAGGTTGGTAGATAGTCCTGTTGTGAACCTTGTTAGACTTTGTGAACTGTGTAGACTCCATGTTAACCACTTCATCTGCCATTTTGATTTGAAAGCAGCCACAAACATCCATACTGCGAGTGTATTCCAATAAAATTTTACTGAAAGAAGCAGGTGATGGGCCCATGTGCTTTCTTTCATAAGCAGTAGTTTATCCTCTTACTTTATAAAGCAATCGAGAGGTAGGAATAAGAAGAGTCTTATAGAATAAGAGTAATAGTAGTGGAGAATCCAATTACAAGGAAGAAAGATGTAGATACACACACACACACACACACACACACACACACACACACTTTGCCCCTCCCCCAGTCTCCACAAACATTTCATTTCTGAATAGTCACATTCATTTCCATTGATCTCCGAGCAACTGTCTCTCTAAGAAATCTGTCTACGGCTAATAGTAGCTTTACCTCAAGGTCTGAGCCAGGACTGCATTGCTTAGACTTTCTGTCAAATCTATGACACATGCAGTGTTTTGTGATTCTCTTAAAAGACCGATTTCCCCAACACAGTAACTGGCTCCTTGGGCAAAGATAAAGCCCTTAGCCTTGTTCATGTTAGTTCATTTTCCCACTTTCTTATGCTGCTGCACTTGAACGTTGCTCCAGGAAACATGCAAATATAATTCCGCCAACTGAAAACATTTGCTATTTGCTTTCATGTCTAGGGGAGGCTTTATCAATGTATGGAGAAACAAAATGCCAGTCTCACCCTTTATTGTTCATTCTAAATAGGTCGCATGGGTATCATTTGACATATTATATACCCAGTCCGGGCCATTTTATTCTTATCTTCAGGGGCTTCAGAGAAAATACATGCTCAGTATGCTTTTCAAGCAGGAGCTACTCCATTGGGTTTATGGGGTGAAGTAGCTGTGCTGTGCCTGCTGAACTGTTTGAACATGGCCCTTGATCAGTGAACCCGAGGAGGGGTGCTCATGGGCACAATGAATCTGTGTGACATGTGTTACTGTCCTTCATTACTTACCATGGGGGGGGGGTGTTGATTGATGTGGGCTGTGCCTCTCATGTGTACCCTCTCCCTTATCAGTGAAGCCTGGTGGCAAATTTGCACACAGCATACATGTCCATTTTATTATCTCTTTTATCTCACATCAATCCTTTATCCTTTCATATTTTTGGCAAAGCTACATAAAATTGTCACAACATCAACAGTAGAGCAGAAAGCATAGGAATCTTTTGGGTTGTATTGTGGGTAGTGGCATGTTACTGCTTCTCTTTGGTCCTATTGGAAGCCAACAGGTTTTATTGGCATGAACACCCTTAAAGGGGGGGGGGGTTGGGTCAAACGACTCACATAGTAATTCACTACTCGGATTTAAATTATGCCTCTTTATTTTATCCTGTGTTTGTACATTGGTGTTAGTCAAGAAATCAGAGATGATATATTACATTTTATGTGGCTAAGTAACTGCTTTGACTTTGACAGAAGAGGAACCAGAGTGACGACAGTTGTTATTTGTGACCTAGTACCATTTATTCAGATGGCAGATTATGTCACAGGAGCGGTTGCACTGAGCAGCCTCCCACCTCAGAGAGTGAGCTGCCTGTTGCTGGGGATGCTCGCAATTGTATTCTGACATAACTGTTGGTCAAGCTGAATCCTCATTGCTTTAATTAAGTGGCATTGAATGCAAGAGATGCTTTGGGATAAAAATGATTCTCTGGGAACTTGAACAGACTTCAGGTCCTATCTGATCTTGGAGATTGCCCATGCATGCCAGCCTATAGATGCTCACAGAGGCATCTGGAGCAGGAGAGAAAAAGGATTCTTTTTTCACACAAACTTCTAGTCCTTTTTATTTATTTTTTTAAATTTAAAATGTTATATTTATTCACATGTAGTATTCTGAGGGCAGGGCATGCCACACATTAAAGTCAAAAGGCAACTTTTTAGAGTTAATTTTCTATTTCCTGTTACCATTTGGGTCCCTGGAATTGAACACAGGTGGTCAGACTTGGCGGTAAGCCTCTCTACCCATGGAATCTTATCACTGGCCAGGGCAGCTTCAGTTCTTATTTCCCTGTAGGACCTTTTCCCCATGACACAGGGGTGGCACTGCTGAACCTACCCAACCATCTGATGGTTATAACACATGGGCCAGAGAGGCTCCCTGCTCTGTTGGTATGGCTTAGAGGCAAAAGATAGCTTTTTCCATTTTCAAATTACTTTAGAAAAATCTAAAAAAAAAAAATATTTTGCAACATGTGAAAAGTATACAAAGTTCAAATTTCATTGCCCTCAAAATTTATAAAGCCATGCAAGTTCAGATATGTCGCGTCGTCTGTGGCTACTTTTTTCACACAATCCAGTGAAGACATGAGGAACATCCATAGAATTCCAAACACTCACCAGCCTAAAACCAATTACTGTCTGGCCCCATGATGAAAGAATTCATCACCCCCTTTGAAACTGGTGAAATTTGTCCCAAAGAATTTTCTAAGCTGCCCACTGCACAAGGTAATAGATCGGATGTAATATTTTTGCAGTCTCTGAACAATGCACCTATATTACTCCTGTAAGGTCAATTTAGTCTTAAGTAGAGAGTAGGAAGAGATAGACACTGGGATAAGTGGCCCCAGGCTGCTAGCAGGTTCTTTGTTGTTTGTTCTTTTAGCAGGTTCAGCCTAGAGGCTGGGCACAATGTGCTTCTGAGATCATCATAGCAAAGTCACCCCTTACACCTTCTCACACGGCTGCCCTCCTGCAGGCTGCTACCCAAGGCCCTTCACCCCAGACATCCACAGTACTGTCCTTCCCTCTCCCTGACTCCTTGTGTGAGGGCCCATCCTGATGCAGGTCTATAAGGCAGGTACCTCAGCCCACACTGGCTGCTGGCTGGTCAACTAGTACTCAGTGTACCCAGCTCCCCAGGGTGCCCTGTAAAAGGCCCAGCTGCTAATTTTACTAGCTGGCAGGTTGGTTCCTCTGGCCTCCCCAGAGTATATGGGAAAAGGAAGGACAGCCTTAGAAATCAGACAGCTCTGGAGAAAGGAAGATCCTTCTGGCCCAAGAGTTTGATGCTGAACCCCACAGTGTCCCCAGCCGTTGTTCATGGTACAGTAACCCCTCTACCTTTAGATGTCCAAGAGAATGGTGGCTGGGTAAGGATAATGCCTACTTTTGTCTTTATCTCATCCATTTGCCTGGCCACCTCTCTAGAACTAGTCCCCTCCCCCACGTGTTTATTGTTATATATTACAATGGAATGTCCCTTCCCACTCTGCGTAGCCTCTGTTGGGCTGCAAGCTAGGAGTTCTGTCCTTCAGGCAGGATCTGACTGGGGCCTGTCCTGAATCACTGGCCAGGTCATCAGAACAGACCAGGAGGTGAGATGGAACACTGTGTAACAACAAATCTTCTGTATTCCTGGTGCAGAGCTGCTGTGGTGTGGTCCTTGGAATACAGAGGGCCTCTGTGTGTGTTGTGGCTGAAGCTGCAGCCAGGCTACCATCCCTGTCTAACCTCTCCTCAGGGCTTTCATTCTGGGCCAGTAGCTTCATCTTTTGAAGCCACAATTTCCTCATCTTGCTGGTGGGGAGAATGTCAGACACTGAGTCTTCCTGTTGCAGTGATGAGTCCTTGAACACATGCCAGAAAAATGCCTCTGTGTGGTTAGTGCTTAATAAACATTGGCTCCTATGGTTTGTGTTACCTGTCAGCCCCAGCACCATATTAGAGTAGGCTGTCACGAAGAGCCACAAAGACAAGGAGAGGAGAACAAATCTTTTCCAGAAGCAGAGAGAGAGAGAGAGAGAGAGAGAGAGAGAGAGAGAGAGAGAGAGAGAGAGAGAGAGAGAGAGAGAGACTTGAAGCTTCTCTGAATTCAACATTTTCTCAGAGGACCAAGGACCGCTAAGCAAGGCTGCTGGACAGTTCTGGGTATAGCTAGCCATCCCTAGTGTGGTCTATTGTGGGTCTAGAAAGTCAATGTTTGTCCTGGGTACACCCTTCATTCAGGTCCATCCAGGTTCTAGCCTTTCTGAGACTGGACTGGCTCATGCCAGCCTGACTCACTGTTGTCAAGCTGGCCAGGAAATTCTCACTTCATATCTAACCTCCCTGAGCTGTGCAAGGGCCAGAGGCGAGGTTGGACTCAGCTCCCTGGAGCTGTCACTGTGGGCATGTGTGTCACAGGACAACAGATTTAGTCTCATGGAAAGAGGGTTAAATGTGTTCAGTACAGTCTCCATGCCTAGTCTTCCCTGGAGATAGAGTGAGCCTGATAGGGTACATGGTTGATTTCAGTATGCATGTTAGCACTATATGTGAGGTGTGTTTAACAACCATCTTGGTGGCCACAGACCCATTGAAACGACATGGAAAGGTGTGGCACTTTGGCAGAAGATGTGGGTGAACATAGTATAATCACGAATGTGTCCAACTCTACATGTGAGGCAGGCCCTTAGTATATACACGAATGTGTCCAACTCTACATGTGAGGCATGTCCTCTGAGCTCTGTCAAACATCCTGGATAACTATTAGAAATTAAGCACCATTCGAGGCACCAGATACCTGTTGGTTTTTTTACAGAAATTCTGCACAGGATAAGAGATACAAACTGCAAAGCAGGATGCTTGGATTGGCTTGGATGCTGTGAGGAGTTCTTCGAGCAGACCTGGGACCTCAGTGTTTCTAATTCTAGTCTCAGATCCTGTGAGTCCCTGCTGCCAGATCCCAGTGGCTGAATAAATACGTTCATAGGACTAACTTCAGCCAGCCTTCTGCCTTACTGCCCTCCTGCCTCTTTTCCTTCCTTCCAGACTAGTAAGAGCTGGTGCCCCCTGGAGGCTTAGAATGGAACGGGCGGTTCGGAGCTTTTCAGTCAGGGCTTGCAGTGTTTCTCCACCTCACTTTTCAAGCCCTCGGAGGATTAGATGTGGCTATTTGTGAGAGAAAAAAAATCTCTTAGTGGGCTGTGACTGTCCTCAGAACCTCCATTCCAGCTGTGAGAAAGTTTAGTAGAGAGACTCAAAAATAGAGACGGTGATGGTGATGAAGTCGCTCACACTAGGGACCACATGCAAGCTGATGCTTCCGAGTTTAGTTTGTGAGGCTATGTTTAGGAGGAGGCAGACGGACTCGTGCTTGTGGGCCCTAAACACTCCAATCTGGAGAACTAGAAGCCCCATTTAGAGAGTCAGGTTCCAGAAAAAGGCATCTTCCAGAAAAGACAATTTTAGGGAAACGACACCACCGCAAAGCCACCATTTGGCCTCAGAACTTTTATCATTATAAGAATTGTCCTTTCTAGTTTAGGTAGAGAGAGAGAAGGAAGGCTTGCCAGTTGTTTCTTGCCTGTCTGTCTTGAGGAGTCAGAACACTCATAAACTTAATTAAATGCACCCAAGCCTCTTATGCACCAGGGTTCTCTTTTTGCCCATCTAGTTAATTTCAGTTAATGAAATTAGCCATGTGCTGATGTGGACAGTCTGGGAAGATGAAGCCAGCAACCTCTGGGTAGTAGCTTGGGTGACAGTGTGTAAGCCTGCAAGGACATGTTTTTTCATTTAACCTGGGGCTTCCAAGGATCCTTATATCTATGTGCCTCTGCTCTAGGCAAGCAGATCATCAGGCCTTTCTTATTTGTAAGAGATGGGCTAATCCAGAAAGTGAATGGACTAGTCACACTGGCTCTTCCATAGTCATGGAAGCCCAGGATCCAGTAGACTGAGAGGGTCAGGAAACTCTCACCTTGGCCATTGCTTCATCCCTCTCTTTCCCTATTTAATGTCCCCCACCCCACCTTTTTTTGTGACTGTGGCTAGAGCAACTTTCCTAAAGAAAGCAGGGGAATAGCTCACTGGAAAGGAGCAAAAACAATGGCCATAGTTGCCTGCAGTTACAGCAATACTGCTGTGCAACAGAGGCCAGATCACAGAAAGTGGGTATTTCAAAGGGTGACAGTTACCTGGTTTCTGCCTGTCATGAAACACTGCTGGATTTGTTGGCCTGTGAATTTTGTTTTGTTTGAGATGGAGTCTCCCTCTCAGGGGCCCAGAGTTCATCAAGTAGGCTAGAATTGACGGCTAAGGAGCCCAGATATCTGCCTGTCTCTGCATGAAGTTTGGAAGACTACAGAGAGTGGTCCAGACCATACTCCTTGCTTCTGGAGAAAGGTCAGGAGATGATGGATTTATTGGGGAGTCTATGCTGAACTGCTTTTATGGACTGGACACTTAGAGAACTATCTATCTGGGTTTCTGTCCCAGGCAAAGGGAAAGCTGTTGCTTTCAGTAGCTGGTAGGGAAGCTACCATGATTTTATGGTTTCCCTCTAAGCTGGGATCTGGGTAACTTAGTTTCTTAGTCATGTCAGAGTTTTCCAAAAGGTTTTGATTGACAGTCTGGAGAGGCAGATCACTTGGTCAAGTGCTTGCCTCATAATGACAGTGACCCCAGTTTAAGCTCTGGGACCAAAATAAAAAAGCCATGCATGGTACATACTTAATAATCCCTGTGCTGGAGAGGCAGAGGGACCACTGAGAGGGAGACTCCATCTCAAACAAAACAAGAAACAAAATGTGCTTGAGAAATGACACTCGAGATCAACTCACTTACATACAAAACCAGATCTCTTTTAACAAAAGAACTAATGGTGAACATAAAGCCATGTTCTAATCCTGCCTCTGCAGTAACCTTCTTGGGTGACCTTGAGCGAGTCAGGACCTCAAAGTCTCCATGGGTAAAATGATGAGTGTCAGGTGTTTATGAGCAGCCTGTTCCTTCTCAGCCCCCCACCCCCAAGCTCTGGGCTTCCACATCGCCCTCCTTACTTACGATCAGAAAGGCCTGTGGGAACTTACCTTAGACCTGTAAGGCACTTGGCCCTGTGTTCAGTGCTGGGAAAGCTGCACATTAGTCTTTTTCTTGGCTGTTGGTCCCATCGGGACGATGTGGGTAGGTCTGGGAAGTCCCTTCCCTGCCATCCATGCAGGTTAGTGAGTGTTTTAAAATCTCAACTTCTTCTCATGGCTTATAGGCCTGAGAGGTAGGGCCACTGCTTTCCATTCGCCTTTGATCTGAATCTCTTCCACATAGACACAACATACAAAGAAGGGGAGCATCTCTCTAGAAGGGACTGTGGCCATGGAGTTGACAGGAGGAAGGATGCCATGGGAGAAGGGTCTATACCTTCTGATTCTGAGGAGTTGGTTTCTTTTTAGATATTTCAGCCTTGGAGCCTGCATTAACTATTAACTTTCTTTTTTTCTTTCTATGATAAAATCCCTGGGAAGAAGCAACTTAAAGGGGGAAGAACTTCTTTTATACTCCTGGTCTGAGAAACCAGAATCTGTCTACCGTAGCAGGGAAAGCCTAGTGAAGTCCATGGCTCTTCACAGCCGTGGCAGCCAGTGCATGAGGCTGATTGTTCACAGGTCAAGTGGATCAAGAAACAGAGTGTGGGCCGGAGGGGCTAGGTTATAATCCATAAGGCTAGCGCCCACAAGGATCCACTTCTCCCCACCAGGCCTCATCTCCTAAGGTTCTACAACTTCCCCAAACAGCATCCTAGATGGAGACCATGTATTTAAAACATGTGCTGTAGGGAACACTTCACCCACAGACCCATAATAGAACCCCTTATTGAGCCATCTTCATGGAGTTAGCCTTCTCAAAGGGATGCTCACTATGACTCTGTGTGAAATGTGACAGTCCCATTGGCCTACAATTATTTGAAGGGATGTCCTTCTACCAGCCTTTGCTTCAGGAGACCCCAGGTGATAGATGTTCCTCTCTACCACGGAAGCAGTTCTTGAAGTTTTTTTTTTTTTTTCTATTTCAGAGGCAGAAACTTCTCTATCTTTGCACCTATGAATGTTTCATAAGTGGCACATTTCATGTGGAGTAAGGTAGCAGACTCAGGGGGCCTAGGGAAAAATAATGAAACCCCACGCAGGCCACCTCCCAGAGATATTTGAGGGTACCCAATGCTGTGGGTGATGCACGCAATTCAGATGGCAGTAATTTCCCAATGAAGCTGCGAGTTAACATCCTAGATGAGCTGAAGAAAAACAACCGCAACAAGCCCTCAGTGGGCTATTTCAAGTGTTTCCAATTTAATTAACATGATTCTAAGCAAAGGACGTCCGTTCTCGGGAGGAAGGGCTGCCCTTCCCTGGCTCCTCAGAGATGAACATTACTCCTTGTCTGTTGACCTTCCCAGGTTCTTTGCCCCTGTGAGTTTGAGCACAGGAAGCCACTGGGGCTTATGGCTATATTATTGAATAAACCTTGTAGACAAAATTCACCAAGACACTCAGAAATGTAAAAATATATTTAATTTTTCTTTCTTCCTGGAATAGGATGGAGAGATGAAGATGGAACCGGAATAGGGGGTGGGGTAAGAAGTTACTTCTCTTTCATTTAGGTTTGTTTCTGCTACAGCCTCTGGTCCTAATAATTTCTGCTGTGGAATTTAATTTTGTCAGACTTGAATTCCTTGTCCTTTTGCCAAAGGTAGTATATTCTGGAGATGCGAAGTGACAGGAGAAACAGTCCCCACTTCCCCCCAAGATAATTTTGTGTACATTAAACAGACACATTAAGCCATTTAGAGGAGAGGTGTTTGTTCTCAGGAGTCTGGAGCAAATCTGAATTTCTAATTCTGGACTCTTTAATAATTTTCAAAAGAACTGAGGGTACTAATTAACTGTCTTTGAACTTCCTTAGGCTGTCATCTATGCCCTGATCTCAAAGTAGGGATAGAATTCTCTATCTCTATGAGATTCTTACACTGGACACCAGCCTTGAGGGGTGGGGTTGAACAGAGTTTGGGGTAAAAACTAATATAAAGAGGGAGAAAGACACAAGGTCACATTTGAACTCCCAGCTTTGAGTCAAGGCAAGAGTTTTTATGCTGTATTTTTTTTTCCACCCTATTTTGGTTGCTAGGTCTTGGGAAGAAAGCCACAAGAGAAGGAAACAAACATCAAACAAACACAATAAAAATACAAAACAAAACAACAACAAAATAGGGTAGGACTTGGGACTTAGTTGAGAGTGTCTAGGACACAGATTGTTTTCTTGCTCTTGTATTTAAGGCTTGAAAGAGGGGACCTTTCATTTCCTGGGTCCGCTCAGATGATGCCTATATAGAAAGCTTTGCCAAAGATTCACAGCTCAGTGATAAAGAGCCTGCCAAGGCTCTGCACTAAAGAATGTGGCTGATCAGTAATTTCTGCCATGAGAGAAGGCTATAAAGTGGCCTGGCCAACACTGCTGTTTCTGCCTTAGCTATTTGAGAACATATCACTTGAATTTCCTTAATAATTAAACTGAGGTTTGCCTGAAGTCATGCAGTTCATCCCAGGCAGGATGTGAACTAGAACCTGTCTCCTGATCACGTTTAGTATGAAGATAACTCAGATCTATAGGGTAGAGCTCTCAGAGAACCAGGAAGGGTGTCAGCTTCCTGTGTGAGCCTTTTTCTTTTTCTTTTCTTTTAAAAATTTCTTTTCATACTGCAGCCTGACTTCAGATTTTTCCATCTGGAGATTTCTTTTCAGTGTTTAGAGGAGCAGAGGGGGTGGATTTCATAGCCACATTGCTTCGACAGACAAACAGAATTGCGGGCACAATTTTCCAGTGTGCCATGTCCACTCCCCAAATTCTTTTAGCACCCAGCATGAGCCAGTCTCAGTCCTCCTACTACAAAGTTCTCCCAGCCCACTCCTGGGGTCCATTCTCTCATCTCTACAGCTGCCTTCCCTGTGCCCCACTCCCCCCCCCCAGTACCATAAAAAGCTTGTGGGGGCTGATGGCGTCATGGTCTCCTTCCTTCATATCCAGTACCTCCTATTTCTTCCTGTTTCCCCCGCACCCCCTTCATGTTCTCTCTCGTCAGCTATTCATGCTCACATCTTAATGGCTGTGCCTACAAAGATAAATACATTTTGCCTCTGACCAAAAGCAGTTTCTGGTCTGACTTGAATTTCAGAGTCTGCCTGAGTTTGCAGGAAGGAAGCAGGGGCAGAGTCCTCGGTCTCATCTGGGGAGCCATAAAAGTTTGCTAAGAGTTTATTATGCCCATCAAGATGAAAATGGAATTCCAAGGTTTCAGATATGAAAGATAAATAACCAGGCAAGCTTCGGCTTCCGTGAAAGCCAGTTCCCTTTGCTGGTTTTATGAGTCTACCTGCTGTGCCCTCACCCTGGCATTCATCTCCTGGTAATGTCAGACAAAGCTTTCTCCAGGGACTTATGCAAAATGGGGATGGAATGGAGGATTTCGGGCCATTGGAGAAATTTGCAAGAAGGATGACTGATCACATTCTTGGACTATAACTCCCATCCAACCTCAGTTCTTGCTCTTCTCTTCCCAGTATAATGGGGGTTGTTAACTGGAAGATCCAGGTTGGCTTAGAGTCTAGGGTTGTGAATTATCCAGTCTCTGAACAGTAGAACTGCCTGTAGTTCCACATGGGGTGGGGCATCTTTTACGTTTGAGGTGTCTGAGATTCTCGGGTCTGACTCGCGTGAGCTGCCAGTGAGGACAGTTAGGCAAGCTTCTGCCTGCTTCTGCATGCAGCGAGAATGCTCAAAGACTCCACAGCTGCAGTGAGCCTGCCCCTGGGCCACTCTGGGTGGCCAACAACACACCGTTATTTCTCCCTAGAGCTTTCTTCTGGTCTTTGTGATTGGCAGAGACTGGTGCTGACCTATCAGCTCCTCTAGCTCTGCAGCCAAGTCCTATAGGTTTGCCTTCACTGCTCCTTCCCTTACAGTCCTGGCTGAACCCCTGGACTTCTGGCTTTACTCATCCTACCAGAGTATGTATCATGTGCTTCATCGACCCCACTTAGTGTCAGCAGCCCATTTTGTGTGTCATGACCAGTGAAATTTCCCCAATCCAGCTTTGTTTAGGTCTCCCCATTGGCTTTGTGTGGTCTAAAGCCCAGATTCTTTATACAAATGATCAACACATACCCTCTTTTTAACTATCCCTACCCTTATACCTTTATTCCTCCATATACTTTGTGGGTTCAAATCTGACCTCATCTTCCAAACTATATTACAGGTGTGGAAGCCAAGGCACAGGGAGTTCTTAATATCCTAGGGAAGATGATGTGTTCAATAAACCTCAGGGCTGAGATCCTGGGATAGAATACATTGATTCCTTGCCCTCCTGAAATCTACAGTCTTGTCTATAATTCACCTGCACACATGTGTGGCCCACAGGCTGTTGAGACAGACTGCCTGACCTTGACTCTGCCATATACTAGTAGGGCCACAAACAGAAATCAAGAGTAGCTGTTGGCAGGGTTATTGTGAAGATTAAATTCCCTAATATTTGTAAAATACTTAGAATAGTAGCTGGCACAGCTAGGTATTATATAATTTGTTTGTTAATCAAATATAGTAAGTTGTAGATTCCTTGAGAGTAGGAAACATGTTGTTTGTTTTATAATTCCCTTTGTCTTATATGGGAGATGGGGGAAGAGGGAATATTTCATCCTTGTGTCCAGTGGATCTATCTGGATGAACCAACACTTCCACCTGGCAGTTGCTGACAATCACAGTTCAAAGAGATCTGGTCTCTCCATTCAGTACAAGCCAGTGTTAAGCACAAGAATGCAAGAATCCAAGTGTAGTGAAGGCAACTGATGAGTCTGTCATCACAACCTCACATGTTACAGGTGAGGATGCCAAGGCATAGGGTTTTAACATCCTGGGGAAGATCACGTGTCCAATAAACTTCAGGACTGGGATCCTAGAATGGGCTGGCATTGATTCTGCTACCTGCTTCACATACCTTTCATCAATTAATGAATGGAAGAACCAGACCTGGTGCCACAAGCTTGCTGTCTTAACTATATGAGAGGCCGAGGTGGGGGGAGTACAAATTCCACCAATTTGGATAATTTGGTGAGACCCTGTGTCATAATAAGGAGAGAATGCTAGAGATGTCACTCAATGGAAGAGTGCTCCCTTGGGATCTCTCTCTCCCTTTCTCTCTCTCTCTCTCTCTCTCTCTCTCTCTCTTTCTCTTTCTCTCCCTTCCTCTCTCTCTCTCTCTCTTTCTCTCTCTCTCTGTATGTATAAATGTGTATATGTGTGGGTATAGTGTACATTATATGTGTCTGGTTTGTGTGTATGGTGTGTGTCGTGTATGGTATGTGTGCATGTATGTGTGGTGTGTATATGCTGTGTGCCTGTTGTATGTTGTATATATAAGTGTGTGCATGTTGTGTGTAATGTGTTTTGTTTGTGTTTTGTGTGTGTGTGTTGTCTATGTGTACATGTATGTGAGTAACGTGTGTATAGTGAATGTATGTGTGGTATGTATGCATGTGTGTATGCATGGTCTGTGTATATGTATGAGCAGTATGTGATACGGTGTGTGTGTGTGTGTGTGTGTGTGTGTGTGTGTGTGTGTAGACTGGTAGGAGTGAAAGATACAGGATATTTAAGGAAGCAATCAAACCATGCATTTGCTATATAAAGAAGAGTTTTCATGTCAGGTTGGCTGACAGCCTGAGATCATACCCACTTATCTAGTGGGACATTTTCTGTAGTGAACACTTAGGACAGCTACCTTCCTTCTGCGACCATGTCCAGATGCCTCCACCTCACCCCTCCTGTCATTGTTTAATCCCCCCTCAGCCATTTCCCTCTATGGCAAGGCTACTTTTACCGTCGTCTTCTTTGAGTCATTTCCAGGATAAAATGTGGATGCAACTGTGAATAGAAAAACTACGTCATCCTTTCCTCTTTGATCTGCTTTCATCATAATGGGCCCATTTGGAAGGTTTCACGGGGACAGACACAATGCTCCTCCACTGGACTCCATCAGCCACTGAATGATCAAGGTGCCAGGGAAAACTCTAGAGTGAGGCTAGCTGGTTTCCATGGCAACTGCTTGCTTCAACCCTGCATGCATGCTTCCTTTTTGGCACGTAGGTGTGTGTTTGTTTATTATTGGCGCAACCTGCCAGTGCCCCAGCAACTACGTAGGTGCCATCTCCACCTTTACCTCTGAAATGATTCTCAGCTTGAGCTAGACCCCTCCCCAGGTGGTGGTGGAGGCACAAGTTCTGCTTGGCTAGAAAATATTCTCCCTCAAGACTTAGATCCTGTTTCATCTGTCAGCATAGTGATGGTGATCTCTGGGGGTGCTAGAGATGCCGTTTCAGAACCTTTAGAGTCAGACATCATCTTGGCTCCTGCATTGAGTCACAAACCAGCTGGAGAGTTAATGTTGACGCACAGGCCTGCACAATCATGTGTGTGGTGTTGTTCCCTGGGGCTGTCCATGAGCTGACAGTAGGCAGGAACCAGAGAAATCTAGACATGGGTTACTCCCTCAGGGTGACTCTGAGCATCTGAGGGATGGTGGTTTAAATTAAGATGTCCTGGACCTGGGAAATGTAGCATGACTGTGAAATAGCACATATCTGATTTGATATGGGTTTCTTCTCAAAATGATCACATTTAAGTTAGGTTAGTTAGGTAGACCATATTATTATCATTTTTTTAAAAAAATATTAAAATATATTTATTCTTGAATAATTTCATACATGTATACAATATCTCTTGATTATACCTATCCCAACCAACTCTTCCCTTATACACTCTGGACATCCTTTTTCTGTCTTCATGTTATCTTCACTTCTATTTTATTTATTTATTTTTTAACTAACATACTTAGTCTAATTTCTTTTTATTTTTAAAAGATGTGTCTCTTAAGTAGATGGAGTAATGATTGGACCAATGAACTACATGATTTTAATTAAATTTTATGCATATTCTACCACAGGAAAATACACATTTATATAAACATGTATAAATATATGTACATACATGCATATATATGTATATATACATATATATATATATGTTGTGAAATATCTAAAAGTCTTTTAGGCAAGGAACCACATCCTGCAGTCTGCCTTGAGAAGCCTGGATAACAGTTCTAGAAGCCCCTAGCATACCTTCACATGTAGCTCACTAGCAGAATGGAGTCACCAGCTTGATCCTTAGTCCACTGCTGACAAATAAAAAAGGGTACCGAGGTAGACTGGACTAACTGAGGTTTACCTAGGAGCAGTGTTCAGACACTCTCCTCCATCACCTGTATCCCTGGACAAAGTCAGTATGCTAGGAAGAAGGAAGCTGAGGATGAGATCTATCAGAGGCGGCTACCAATATGCCCTATAGCGGTGGTTTTCAACCTATGGGTTGCAACCCCCTTGGTGTGGTGTATCAGATATCCTGAATATCAGATATTTACATCAAAATTCATAATAGTGGCCAAATTACGCTTGTTAAGTAGCAACAAAATAATTGTATAGTTGGGGGTCACCACAACATGAACTGTGTTAAAGGGTCACAGCATTAGGAAGGTTGAGAACCACTGTCCTATAGGGAAATTCACAAAGAAGTTAATGTGTGTTAGTGTCAGTGGACACAGTTTGCCTACTTATCCTACCCGGAGTTAAATTAAATATCTTTCTTTAATTTTAAGTGAACAATCAATAAAATGCCTTGCAGGAAAATGTATGATAGACAAACCAAGAGGTAGGCAGGCAGGCAGGCAGACAGACAGACAGACAGACACACACACACACATACACACACACACACACACACACAAAACCAGAAACATGGGCTTCATGGCCTGTCTTGTGTTTCTTTTGAGAGCACTGGTTCATAGCATTCATAGATGAGTATAAAGTCCAGCTATTCTGCCTTAGTCACAGGCAGGCTCCATGGCCTTGGACCAGCTGCTTTTCTGAGTCTCAGTTGCTTCACCTGTAAAATGGGACTAATAGTAGCAGCTGCTTTATGGAGCTGTCAGTGGCTGCTTGCTTGTTAATATGTGTAAAGCACCCAGGAAAAGGCGTTCATGTTTAACACACAGGAACCAAGATCAGTGGTCACCTTGGATTACTTTGGGGACCAGTGGTCTTTCTTGAAGTCTTCCGAACCTCTCTAACCTCCCTTCCTCAGTGCCTCTGGCTCAGATGTGGAGCAGTCACTCCATAGGGAGCATTTAGTTGGACATAAGCAAGGATTCTTGGCATATGATTTTCCTTTTGATGTCCCAGCAGAGGGATTTCCTCCTTAACGTCGAGGTAGCTTTGTGGTAGAGAATAAATGGGGAAAATGACCTATGAAGAGAAAACCCTTTACCGGCTGCCACCTCAGAATAGTGGGAATTGGCTTGAAATTGAGCCAGCCACCATACCCACTCACCCAGCTCCAGGACAGAAGGCATTTACAATCAGGTTGCCTATTGGTTTCGCACTCAGAGCCCCACTTTAAGACCTATTTTTAGGAGTTAGTATCTGTCAGGAGAGGATTTGGAGAATAACCCAGGGAATGGGGGTGTCCTGATTTAAAGTCCTTTCAGAGTCAACAATTGTGATGAATTTGTGACTTCTACCAGTGTTATTTTGTCCCAAGGGCACACATGGAGGGCTTGTTAAGAACCCCAGGCAGTGCAGTTCTTCTGTGATTTGTTTTCATGTCATCATTAGATCTTAACAAGCTATTCACTTCCCATCTCTGCCTGTTGTTGAGAGAAATTGAAGCCTGAAGCCTGGTGCTACAAGGTGCCAGAGACACCTGTGATTCCTTTGTGCTCTACAGAGAAAGGCGCAGAGCTAGGGAGAGCAGGTGACATGCCTCCAGTGCACAAATTAGAAGTATGTCGGAGGACAATACAATGTTCTCCAGATCTGTTATTTGATTTGTATACATACTTCCATCTTCTTCTCTGAGAAACTCTCTGTAATGACTAGTTAACAACTGATCATGCTTACTGTAGTACTGAATATGAATGACAAGTGTTACCCTCATTTCCATTTCATATATGTGTGTAATGTGTATGCACATATGTGCTTTTATTATGTGTGTCTTGTGCTTATATGTGTGTATGTGCCAGTGTATATGTATGTATATATATGTATGTAGACCTGAGGTTAATATCTGGAATCATCCTCAATTGTTCACTTACTTTATTCTTTGAGTTGTGGTCTCTCAATCAAACCCAAAACTCACCACTTTGTCTAATCTTGCTGGCTAGCTTGATCTGGGGATTCCCAGTCTTTCCTCTTTATTTTATTTTATTTTTGGCTGGGATTATATGTAGGGTGCTATGCCTACCCATCACTTATGTGGGTTTTGGGGAATCCAAACTCTAGTCTTCATGGTTGCCTGGCAAGTGCTTTAACCACTGAGCCATCCCTGTAGTCCCTGAACTACAGGGAGAGAAAGTTCATATCCCTCCCCAGTCTATTGTAGCTACAAGTGAGGCAGCCAGTGTGGGTGGCTAGCCTACTTGCCCTAGTAGTGATGATCCCAGTGGCAATACTAGACCAACTGAACACTGGATGATTACTGTTAAGAATGGCTCAGCATTATAGGTGGGACACAAGGTAAGATACCACCAGCCATTAGCTGGACACAGTCTCAACAAGATTTGACCTCATTAAGGAGGCAGTTGGCCACAGTCATGCTCTACAGTTGGAGGTGAAAAGTCTCCATGGGGACTTTTACTGAGAAGCTTTCAAAGTCTGAACATCCTTTATAGAGTTTTCTCACGGCTTTCTTTCTGTTGTGTGTTTTCCTTCACGTGTGCATGCATGGTTTACTACACAGCTTTTACTACACAGTTCACTATTACAGCTTCTCTAAATGCCTTTTTTGGTGTACTCTGCTCCCTTTTCCTCATATATTTGTCTACATACTTCTCAGCATGACCACACCTGTGTGCATGCATGCGTGCATCCATTGGCATGTTGGATCTTTTGAGGCAGGGTCTCATATAACCCAGGCTGGTCTCACTCACACTTGCTCTATAGCAAGGGCTGGTTTTGAACTCCTGATCTTCCTGCCTCCATTTCCCAAGACTTTGGACGTCATGCATACATCACCATCTCTGACTTATTTTCTTCTTTACTTTTTTCCTCTTTCCCCTCCATACCTGTTAATGCTTTGAAACTGTTCATTTAAGTAAGTTCTACTGTGCTTTACTGGATAGAGGAGTATTTTAGACTTCAAGTTAAAACAGCTAATGATGTTAATGTCTGATGACAGCAAACTATCATTTTGCTTAGTTAAAAACCTTCTGATTGTCCATTGGACAGTGGATCTTGATGCGATGGGAAGGTCTAGAAATGTTTGGTCTATTGCCATTTTTGGTTATCTGCTATTTAATCTAACAGGGAGATCATTAAACATAATACTCTCTTCTACTCTGTCAGAAGTAAACCTTGCTATTCCCCACATAGATGAAATATGTGATTCTTTCTTGAACCAGGAACTTCTGGTTACAAACCAGATAATTACCAAAGATGTCAGAGTATCTCATCCTGGAGTTTGTAATTGAACAATAAAAATGAATACACATGCAGAGCCCATGGAATAAGACTTTTAACTTGAATCAGAGAATGAGAAGAGTTGTCTCTTACAACATGGCACAGATGATCTCATGATGAATGATGGCCCAGCCTTGAAATTACATCCATACTGCCAAGCAGTAGCTGTAGATTGGAAGGTTAATGGTGATGATAATTGTGCCTTGCATTTGCATATAGCACCCCCTTCCCAGCCTCTTGTTAAAGCAGTTGTCTTCAGATCTGGCAGGCAAACACTTGTAGGAGGTAGAGTCATGAGAGGGCACCAACAAAGGATGCACAGTATTCCTTATGGAAGGATCCACAGGGACCATATAGGAAGTGCATTTTCCTTCTGTGATATGTTGGCTTGGTGCTGTCCTGGACTGCGTGGGCTGCATGGATCAGAGTGCTCCATGCGAAGGAGTGTATAAAACATTGACAGGCGGTGGCTTATTTTTTCAGATCTTAAATGTTTTAAATGCTGAGGAATTGTACGACCCGAAGTCCCTCTGCCTCTGTCTGCCTAGAGAAAGCAGCTCATCTTTTGTTCTTTATGCTAAAAGGACTTATATGCCTCTAAAAACAGCTCATGCTTCTTTTTTTAACATTTAAAAACATATTTTAATTAAATAGAATTGAATCACATTCTTGTTTCCCTTT
>NW_022196915.1:10579938-10580165 GCF_008632895.1 Mastomys coucha | reverse complement strand
AGCATTCATCTCAGAGAAAAAGTAAATTATAAAGTCCTCTTCTTCAAACTTGATACAAGAGTTACAAACATCAAGCAAAGTATTCAGTTTCACTTTGTTGTTCTCTTATAAGCCACCTCCCTAGTTAATGGTCTATGTTTCCTTTGGGTATATAAATACTTTGAAATATATCAGCTGTTCTGAAAACCATAGTATAGTGTAAAAACATGAAATAAACAATACTACTA
>NW_022196915.1:10578395-10578566 GCF_008632895.1 Mastomys coucha | reverse complement strand
GGAGAATTGGGTTCTGATGATGGCAAGTGACCTTGGTTTGTGTTGTTTATTTTATTATGCTTGCCCCCAGCCATCTGGTTAACTCTAGTGCCACCTGTTCTTACTAAATCTGACTGGAGCTTGTCCTTCCTGTGATCCTGGTTGTGTCAGAACTCCTCAGAGTCAAGCTGT
>NW_022196915.1:10563673-10578336 GCF_008632895.1 Mastomys coucha | reverse complement strand
GATTCTGGGATCCTGTGATCCTGGGCTTGTTAGATCACTTGGGAATGGGGCTTTTTCTGGGTGTTGTGGGACTGACTGCAGATCTTGCACCCAAGGTCTGCTCTGGACCCCAACCCAGACAGACTGGAAGGAACTCGAGTTACTGGGCTGGCAGAGTTCCTGTGTGCCTGGTCCCGCTGGACCCAGTTACTCCCAGTGTTGGGAGAGATGTTGGTTCCTGCTCACCTCTGATCCTGGGTGTGTCAGAATGCCTGGGAGTGGAGCTTCCTCTGGGTGTTGTGGGACTGGCTGTAGAGCTTGTGCCCATGGTCTGCTCTGGACCCCAGCCCAGACAGACTGGAAGGAACCCAAGTCACTGTGCTGGTGGAGTTCCTGTGTGCCTGGTGTCACTGGGCTGGCAGAGTTCCTGTGTGCCTGGTCCCGCTGTACACAGTTACTCTCAGTGTTGGGACAGATGTTGGTTCCTCCTCACCTCTGATCCTAGGTATGTCAGAGTGCCTGGGAGTGGAGCTTCCTCTGGGTTTTATGGGACTGGCTCAGCTCATGTTTCTTGTGCTTTGCAAACCAGGAAAGGAATAAACTTCTGTGAGGGCTTTACCTTGTCTCTCCCTCAAGTCAACTAAGAGCCAGCCATTCCTATGTTCTCTACACAAAAGTGACCTTAGCATCAGAAGAGTTGAGTAACTTGCTGAACATTGCACAGCAGCTTAGTGTTCTGACTCGATAACCTGCAGGTCTTCCCCTTGAGTCAAAGCTTCCGAAGTGATGATTTTTATTCCCTTGGAGGTCTGAAGCTCTGTACAAAATGATAAAACTCTAGCTACTTTGAATAAAGGACTGGAGTCCACAAAGCTGCACTCCCATCCAGTGTCCCACCCCAGGAGTTCTGTGAGACCTTGAACACTTCAACAACCATACCCATTACAACTCCAGAAGTCCATCCCACCTGAGCACTTCCCAGGAAGGGCCTGTCTGGTTCCTGTCACTAGTTGCTCCCTGAAAAATCCCAAGTTCCTCCTTAGGTGGAAGCAAGCATTTCTCCAAGGATTTCAACAAGAATTTCTCCAAGGCCTACCTCTTCCTTTTTATGAGCCAACTAAAAGGCATTCCTAGGAGGTTCTGCGTCTTTCACGGGAAGAGAGCTGTTCTTAGTTAGATATGGATGGGCACTACCTCAAGGCCTGTGCTAAGAGAGAATGCATGAGGTGAGGTGGGAGGTGTTGTATCCTGTGTAGCTGAAGGTCAGGGTAATGTGAGTCAGAGCCTCTGGAGGGTCAGCAGGTTCAGGCACAGAATGAGCCCAGGAGCAAGCTGTTCTGGAATGTGCTCTGGGCAGACTTGCTTAGATCCCATTATCTTTCCTTCTCTCTAGATGTTTCTAGCAAAAAAAAAATATTATGGCTTTTCTGATTTTGGTAGGGACCACATGTTTCTCTGAGATGGCTATTCAAAGAATCCCCCGAGTGATATTTGACATCATTGACTTTTACCCGAGAGACCTTGCTACCTCTGGCTCCTGAGCTAAATGTGGAGATAGTGCTGTTCTACTGCAGGGTCTTCTCTTGGAAGGATTCATAGCCATATGTCCCCCTGCCCAGGGCTGATTCTCCTTGCTAAGCATGGAGATGATAGTCCTGGAGTGTTTGTGATGAAGAAAGTATACAGAGCCTGACCTCTACTTAGAATGTTCCAGACTCAGTAGGAAGACAGATAAATGGTGTCTGTGTTCCCAAGGTTGGATTCAGGCTGCCCTCTAGTCACAGCCCTGCCATATATCCCTTTGCTTACCCCACTTCCAGTCATGTTAGGAGAAGGAACATCTTGAAGATTCAGAAGAAAGGACAGGTTTCTGATCTGAATATTTGCAATCAACAGCAAGGCTTTTGTTTCGTATACACAGATCTAGACCAGATGTGTAGCAGATAACTTATAAAAGGCAGCCTCTAAGCAGAGCTGAAAGTGGATGTTTCTTAGAGATCCTTGCCACTACTCCGAGGAGGAGTGGGGAGGATGTGAGAGATACAGAGGCCAAATGTGAAGCAGAATTAGGAAAACCTCTACCGATCCCTAGAGAACGTGGGACCTCAAAGAGTCTGTCAGCATAGTCACAAATGACCTGACACTGAGTGTTATCTTCTCCTCAATCAGCAGTAGGAGGTAGCCTGCCCCCAAAGAGTATGGCCTCTATTGCACATCTCTCTGTAACTGAGCCCCACCAATGCTTCCTTGGAAAGGTCTTTGCCCATACTAGGGTTTCATCAATGTCTTAGGCAGTATGCCTGTCTGAAAAGTGCCAGCAGAGCTGTGGCTCAGACCCTGGCACCCCAGAGTCTCATGCAAGAATTTTGTAAACCCAGGCAGATATCAGATCTGGGGTTGTCAGTGAGTCCCTGTAGCCATTCTGTGTTCCCAAGGAAGTAGGTAAGACTCTGCCATGTTAAGCTATGCCTAGAGACCATATACAACTAGTTAGGAAGACCTTAGGATCCACACTCACATTCTATTCTAAAGGCGCTTTGTTTTCCTGAGTGTAGAATAGTTTATGGCATTGAGGGCAGCAGGTGGTGGAGGGTTTGTTAGAGTATCCCAGCCTTCCCTTGCTACCCTTGCCCATCTCTAGGGTCCCCGCTGTTCTTTGTGTCAGCAGTTACTCTGTGTGCTGCTTCTCTCTCCATCCTCCACAGATTCCTCACTACTTCCCCAGCCCACCTGCCTTCTTTTTCATGACCTTTCTTAGCACTCCCATGCTGGACATAGTTTTATGCTACACTCTGTAAATACCACCAAAGTCTCCTAGGAGACCGAGACAGCATACTCTCAAAGGGCAGGCTGTTGCATCTGTATGGTTTAGGACTGTGAACCTAGGGAAGCCATATTTAAGCATTTTCTTTCCCTAAGAGATACCCTGTAAGCCTCCTCCCTGGGAATTTGACTGTTGAGATTTGCTGGCACCACCAAGCCTCAGGGTTCAAGGAGACACCAGCAGCTACCCATAGAGCTCAGTATAACATGGCCTCATATCTATGCCTTTAGAAGTCTACATTCCTTCTGACTCATAGACCTATAAAAGGATATAGTGTGTAGACAGACTATACATGACCCTAGATGCCATGGCTAAGCATGCTATGGTCTATGTTGCCATAGCCCACAGTACCATTGATCATTAGATTTACTATGTGGGAGGGTGGCATTGAAACCAATGAAGCCAAATTTGGGAAACATCCAAAGATGGCTTTGAACTAAAACTCTTGCTGCCATCCCACCCTTGTGACCTGCCACTTAATCACATGGCCAAGGATGTGTTAAGAGCTGGAGAAATGTGTAAATGTTTAGAGAGGAGCAAGCTGCAAGCTGTAAATGACCGTGGCATGTTTATATGAGACTGGCAACTCAGAAAGGAGACTCTAATAGCCTTGTATTTTATTGTTATTTGTTTTTTGGTGGCTAGAATTACCAAACTGATGGATGGAAGGATTATTCAAGTTGTTAAATATTTGGGATTTGCCAGTCTTTTGATGTAACATCTTCTGGCAACTACTTTAAAGTAAACCCAGACTAGCTTAGATTAACTCGGATCTGTGGGCTGAGAAAGAGAAGCTGGGGCTGGAGAAGAGTCCGGTCACCTTACTTGCAACACTACCTTTTGAGAGGGAAGGATGGACCTTAGTTGTGCCTGGAGGAGAGTTGATCTCTGCTACATGAGTTCTCAAGGTTTGGTGGTTAGAAAGAAAGTAGGTAGAAGGGAGAAACTAGAGATACTGAATTAGTTGCTGACATAAAAAGAGCCCATTGGTCCCTGTTTCTGTGTCCTGTCATCAAGAACACTTCTCATATCTTCCCAGTGGCTTTCCACTATGGTCCTCTGATCATTCTGTGTCTCCTTCCACTCCTGCAAGGCTTTTGGCTGTGGCTCCTTCTGTCTGCTGAGGAGGTTTGTTGATTCATCTATAAATAGCCCAGCTTGAATCAACAAGGTTGAGCTCAAAATGGCGACTCTTCAAACAAGGCTTTCTGAGCCACCACCTGTGATCTGTAGGTTCCTCTCTTCTAAATACCCTCAGCTTATTGCTGTGGGATGGCAAGGTGGGGTTACTAGTCACTTGAGAAAAAAGTGTTGGATGAATTGGTAGATTAGGAAAACAAGCAAGCTGATGTCTTATGGTGTGAATACAGATATAAACTTTCAGATTACATTTTCTGTGGAAATGAGTCTTTTGTGTTTCTACTACACGAATCCAGTGTTAGCATTTATTCTTCAAAATCTGAGCATTTTCACTCATAATGTATAATGAGCTGGAGGTTCTTTCCCCTAGAGAGTTCTCTGAGTGGCTTGGTAAACCTTGTTCCACCTGTGACATTAACAAGGCATGCTGCCTTTTCTTGTCCTAAACTGATGGTGACATCAAGTCTTCCCACAGGGAATTGCCCCTATGCTTCCTACTTTTTGCTCTCCTGCTGGGCACAGAGGACTACTGACCTCACTTCTATTCTTCACTGGAGAAATGAGCTTTGTGATATAATTATATCAGGGTGCTCATACACATTTGTGACTTAGAACTGGGCAGGGCCGTGGAAGAAGATCACAGTCTTGAACACAGAGGAGCTGGACATGCAAGAGAGAGATAGACATTGATAAACAGTTGCACTGTCACTTGACAGGTAAAAGCAAAGAGAAGAAAGAGGTCAGTGAAGGGGGTTAGGAGGTGGGGAGCTTGGCCAAGTAGAGGGATAGGAAAGGACTTGAGGAAAGGCACAGGCCGGAGAAGAAAGGAGTTCTGGGCTCAGCGAACTGCCTGGGTAGAGTGTGGGGAGCAAGGAGTAAAATGTTTGCATTGAAAGTACAAATGTTGAGTTTTCTATCACATGTCACCTTCTGTGATTAGCCTGGGGGAATGCAGGGAGTGCTTGAGATGACAGAAAGCCAGCATAGTCCAACTGTCATGGTATCAGGAGCTGAAACCTAGACTAGAACTGAAACCTAGATTGAGAAGCAGGGAAGGGAAAGAGGCAAGAGTCCAGCCCTTTTATGAGTTAATATATGGATAGTAGTTACTGGCCAAACAGTTCTCCAGTGTCTAGAACCTTCTGTGCAACAAGTTCCCAGTCTTTCTCTGTGAAGGCAAATAAGTGTAAGCACCTGACAATTTCCTAGGGAGATTGGCGGTTTGGCTGAGAACACAGAGCCTCATCACAGAAGAGCTGTGTGAGGCAGGGCCATGTGATACTGTGGCCAGGGGTCACATTTTATACTGAGCAGAGCTTATTCTGGCCAAGAATTTTGAGGCCAGAACAAACAAGAGGGAAACGAAAGAGAGGGAGCCAGGACATCTGACTCAGAGTGAACACACATAGCCTGTGTTTTTTGCTGTCCAAAAAACAGATGGAGCAGTTCTACCCTGCACTTGTGAGAAACTTAGCATTTAAGTAAGCCTTTGTCCTTATCTAAATTTCTTGGGGTCCTTAATAGTTTGAGGCTTTGGGGTAAGCAGAGCTTTTTGTTGAATGCTTAGAGAGGAGGGATTTCTGGAGAAGGAACAAACACTTTGATTGCATTGGGTAGATCAAAGAGCATGGAGGGGTTGCAGGTAGGACCTGGTTCTTGGTAGCACCTGGAATCTGGGAGCTTTACTACAGTAAACACTTGAAGAGGCACCATGAGTCAGGTGATAGAGTTTGTATGAGTCCTGCTGAGGACCTTGATTTCCTAGTGGTATGAGTAGGAGCCAGGAGACTTGCAGTAAGAGGCCTGGTCAAGCTGCCTAGGAGACCTGGTTAACTATGGCTATTTGGCCAGTTGGTTGTATTTTTCCTCTCAGGAATGCCAGACATTTGCATTTTAATGAAGTCTCCTGGTGTTTTGCATGTTGTCAACAGTCCAAATAATCTATGGGTTGAGAGATTGGCCTCTTATCTTCTTCTGGAATCCCAACCTGTGGCTCCTTATAGCTAGTGCAGTCACTGAAGGTCCTTAGTGTCACAAAGTAAACTGAGGGTCTGTGTGAACCTGGGAAACTGAATAAGGAGCTGGGAACAATGTGGGCAGGGCTATGTGGTGTGGTAGTCAGGGGTCAGATGTGCTTTGTAGAGCTCACTCTGGCCAAGAACCTCAAGGCCAGGACAAACAGTAAGGAAAATAAAGGTGTGGGAGCCAGGGCCTCTGGCTCAGTATGAACAGTCTAATTCCAGCTCCTTTTACTCAGTGCCTGTAAAGAAGACCAGTCTGTGCTGGCCTGCTTATGAGCAGCACAGAGGTACTTAGCCCTTAACCCAGATGTCCTTATTTGAGTGATTCAGTGTCTTCATAAGTGAGACTGTGACAGGAGTTCTAGAAAGCCTAGAGGTGGGGACATCTGTCACAGGTGCTCTCGGAGGGATTCTCATTGCATCAGGTACTGTGTGTGTGTGTGTGTGTGTGTGTGTGTGTGTGAGAGAGAGAGAGAGAGAGAGAGAGAGAGAGAGAGAGAGAGAGAGAGAATTTCAGTCATGCCCTTAAGTTGCCCTGCAAAGCACACAATACTGTGACTCTTCTTCAAGGTCAAATCCACAGAGATGGTCACTGGCCAGACTTGAGTTATAACAAGATTCTGAATTGCTTTCCAAAAGATCTCGCCACCACAATGACCCATGCTGAGTTCATCTTATGCACACAACCTTACATAGGGCATCACCTTCCTGGAGAAGAACAAGACAGAGAAATCCCAGAGCTTCTCTGACTCATCCAGCATCAGCACGCTTTGCTTCTGCCAAGGAGGCCTTATCTATATTGGGATTCTATGATTCTAAAGGTCTTTTGTGTGCTAACCCCCAACAAGAGCCAGGAACTGCGGATGCCTCAGGCTTAGACAGGCAGTGGTAGTGGTATGAAGAGTGTGTTTTTATCATCTGTAGATGAGCAGATTCATGGATGTCTATAGAGGAGGCCATACAGTCAGGCTGCCATGAAGGTCCTGGTCTGGATGCCTCACATGCAGCATTTGTTCTTTATATAATTTTTTGCCCTCCTGTTCTTTCTGAATGTTCTCAACCCCCACCTCAAATGGCCCAAAGCTTCAAAGAGAAGTATTATTGATGTAGTTAAATCTATTTTAAGCCTGCTTGTGGCTGGTGCACATCCAATGCTTGAAGCATTAAGTTTTATACCTATTTTATCTACATCAGCAACTCTTTACCCCCCCCCCCCAAATCCATTAAAAGATAACAGAAGCAGCTATCTTTGGACAACATTCAACCAGTTCATATTTTGATTGCAAATATGTCATGCCCCATATTACTGTAGCCAAGACATGCATTTAACAATTCTAAGGAAGCACAGAAAGAAACAAGGGGAACTTTGATTGTCTGTAGAGATAGGAGGGGGCATATTCTCTTGACTGTGCAGCTGTGTTCTGTGTTGGTAGTGGAGAGAGGTAAAAATAGAAGTAAAGATGCCCTGTTCCCATCAAAAGGTATTTAGGGTCACAGATCTTTTTGATTAGATACTCCGAATATGTTCATATGTGTCCTGTCTCTTATCTGTTTCTTACTATCTATGACTTTCAGAGAGTCTTCTAAGAAGCTAGGAGGCAGCCAAACCATGGGCTTCTGTTGTTGTTTGATTCCTTCATCAGGAAGAATAAGGAACTTTGAGGTACAAGGAGTGTTTTGAGCCGTCAGAGACAGTTTGGCAAATCTGTCTACCAGAATTGCTTCATGAGACTTTGCAGTTAGGGGACCCCTATTTTTGAAGGATTCTAATGAGTACATAGCATTGAGAAGCAATAAACTTGGGGAATTAATCAGATCAGTTTAATGAATAAACATGTGAACAGAGCCACAGGTTCCTAGACTCTATCTTTTATTTGGAATTGAACAGAGGTTCATAGCTAGAAAATGCAGAGAACAAACAAACAAACAAAAAAAAAAACAAACAAAACCCAAAAGAAATAAACAAACAAAAAACCCCACCCAGGCTCAGTGAGTAAAATATTTGTTACACAAATACAAGGATCTGAGTTCTAATCCCAAGAGCCCGTGTGAAGCTGGGCATAGCAGTACACTCTATCCCATGCTCCTCTGATAGGATTGGAGGCAGAGGCAGTTGAATCTCCAGAGGCTCACAGGTCAAGTAGGCTGGCAGTGATGAATAGCAGCAGATCGATCCAGCTTTAAACAAGGTTTAACCAATGCCTGAGGTTCTCCTCTGATCTTTATATTCACACCTGCAAGCACACACAAATATACATGCACATTCACCAGACACATACATATACACATGCATCATACACATACATACATGAACAAATTTTTCTAAAAATATGTCCCAATATATAGTTTATCTTAAGAGCTTGCTCTGAGAAGGTCTTGATTTATATTCTCTTTTTTCTTTTTTTTTAATTAGATATTTTCTTTACTTATATGTCATATGATTTCCCCTTTCCCAGCTTCCCCTTCAAAAACAAACAAACAAACAAACAAACAAACAAAAACAACAAGAACAAACCCCTGTTGCCTCCCCCTCCCCATGCTTGCCACCCACCCTCTCCCACTTATTGGTCCTGGCATTCCACCTACACTGGGGCACAGAACCTTCAAAGGGCCAAGGGCCTCTCCTCTCATTGATGATTGACTTTGCAATCCTCTACTATACACATGCTGCCAGAACAATCAGTCCCACCATGTATAGTCCTTGGTTGGTGGTTGAGTCCCTGGGAGCTCTGAGGGTACTAGTTAGTTCATATTGTTGTTCGTCCTAAGGGGCTGCAAACCCTTCAGCTCCTTTGGTGAAGGTCTTGATTTATATGTCTATGTCTGGTATACACATTTCTGTAAATCTCTCCACACAATTATCCACTCTAGAGAAGGCTTCCCAAATTATTAACATGCTAATTCTGAAGATCCAAATAAATGGCAACACATGTCATACTTGTGTACTTGAAGACTCATCAGGCTAAACATGCAATTCTCTCAGACTTCTCTATAGATTTAATATAATCCCCATCAAAATATGAGTAGGACTTGAAGACTTTATTTGTTTTATGATAATGAGTGCTTTACTATATGTACCATGAGGTGCATGCTTAGTTCCTGAAGAGACCAGAAGAAGGCATCAGATCCCCTGGAATTGGAATTTAGGATGATATGATGGCATATGGGTGCTAGAACTGAACCCAGGTCTCTTGCAAGAGCAGCAACTGCTATTAATGACCAAGCCACATCCCCAGCTCCCTCTCTAGGACTTTTGAAGATATAAACAAGCCAACACTTAAAACATATTTTGGAAAGCAAAGCAACTAAATCATGAAAATATTCTTGAAAAAGAATCTGCTTGAAGGAATCAGACAACCTGGATTTAAGGCTCATTATAAAGCTGTAGTAATTATGATAGTGTGGGATTGGCTGAAGAGTAGAAACACAGATCATTGGAAGACAGTAGAGAATTCAGATACTAACCCCATAACAAATACAGCCATTTACTATTTGGAGTATAACCCTGATCAAGTGGAAAGGGATAGTATTTACACAAGTGGTCTTGAAAGAGTTGGGCCTCCAACCAGGAACAAAAACAAGCTTGAGCCTAAACTTCACATTTTATGTAAAAATTTATCCAACCTGAAAAATAGTTGTAGATGTAAAGAGCAAAAATCTTCCAAGAAAACCTTAGGTACCATGCCAACATGATGGTGCATGAAAGATACATGGGTCAGCAGGACTTCATCAAAACTAAAACTTATTATTTTGTGATGCTGACTCTTAAGAGAGTAAACGGACAGGATATATAAGAGACAGTCATATGCATATCACAAAGGACTGTATGTAGAAAAGACATTTGCCTCCAATGTCCCCTCCCTTAGACCAGACCTCACAATGGTGTGTGTGCCCCCCTTTGCTTGCAGTCTGGAGTACCTCTTCCCATCAATCCACACAGGGAAGTAAGTTACTTCTTAGTCATAGATGCTGAAAGTCATAGCATGAAAGATGCTCTCTCAGTGAAGCTGTCCTTGCCTCTGCCTGAAAACTACTCAAAATTGCTCTGTTGCCCACTCTGGAAAGTAGTACTCTCTCAGATTCCAATAGTGCCATAGATTCTTTCGCTGCTGATAGTTCTTTCTCTGGGAAGCTCTTGGTTTGCCTGTCAGCTGGTATAGAACTAGTGGTTCATGAAATGGGGTAACTTATTCAAAATTCCAAGGTTTTGGACCTCACCCATAGTCCCCTTAATTAGAACACTGAATTGGGACTTCCAGGGCTGTGTGTTTATTTTACTTTAATTTATTTCCAGATGGGGCTTCACTCTCTATAGCTCAAGCTATAAAATCACTGCGTAATCCAGGCTGGCCTTTACTCATAGTGATCCTCTTGTCTCAGCTGGGATTACAGGCATGAGCCTTTGCCTGGTAGAAATGATGGGGACACCTGTCCCCACCCCATATGATTCCTATGGACATCAGAAAGATAAGAAGCAGTAATATAGAGAAAAGAGGATTTGGGAGGAAGTGAGATCTTTCTAGCACTGTTTCTGAAATCCAGGAAAGAGTCTATCAAGTGCCCACTCGGTGCCTTTTGATTTCATTACTTTTTTCAGGGGAGATAGAAGCCCTAAGGTGGGCTGTGACTACCTGGCCATATGCAGGTTAGATTTCTGTTTCTGTTTGCCCCATGAAGGGCACCACAACTAAGTTGCATTCAGGACTTCAGAGACTGGATCCACCAATATTAGCCATATGCTTCAGGCAACAGCCATATTCCCTTCTTTTCCTGCTACTACATTCTTTTGTTCCAGATACTGGTTTTCAGTTTTTATAAGGACACTTAGGTATTTTCTCAGGCTCAGGGCCACAGAATTTAGTTTATATACCTCACACTGCCTTATAGATGGGAGTCATTATAACCCCCACTTTAGAGATGAGACAGGTTGCCTTTCTGAGGAGTCCAACTCAATGCCAGGGGCTCTGACTTATCCCAGAAGATGCATCCCATTCTACACAGAAAATCAGATCCATTTGCCTACTTAAGGATGAGAGTGTGAAGAGTAGATCTACAGTGATATTAACTATATCACACTGTCACCACCACTGCCACCATCCCTGCTGTTTGTGCCAATACGAGTGTCTTCACCCTCCTAGCACCACTACCATAACCATGCCACCACTGTCATGAAATCACATCAACCTCCTAGAGGTTTTTGCAGTTTACATGATATAGTAGAGACAATAAGTTCCAGTAATGAAAAAGCAATGTTATCCCACTTGTAGGGGGCAGGGGCTCACATCCTTAGCCTAATCAAGACAGGCTGCTCCACTCATCCACCTGTCCTCAGGAAGTCAGGTAAAATGGCCAAGATAATAATGGAAAACTGGAAAAGGAGATTTTGTCAATATGTCAACACTGGGACAGATAGATATTCAGTGATCCCTGCCAAGTCCATCTTTGGGGGTTTTGAAAAGAAGTGAAGGCTTAAGTAGAGAGTAAGTCATTATACCTAAGCAATACCCAGCTAAAGTGTGATCCTGCCAACCACTGACCCATCATTGTCTCGTCTGTAAGGTGGTCTAACAAGCTGTGAATCTCTTCTGTGGAAACTTTCCTCTTTTTCTGGCACAGACTTTATGTTTTCTGTTCTCCTAACATGAGCTCCTCGGAGACATCTATTGGTGTCCATTGATTATTTCTATAGTCTGATAGCCAAAATGAGGGGTACAAGTGCCTTTTAAAGAATGTATTCATCCCTGCCAGGTCATTTATAGCAATAGATTTAAATCTCATGTGCCCAGTACCCAACAACTCACAATGTACCTCCTTGAAGCTAACTGCAGCCAAATAAGGAGGACACACTAAATTATTCACCTCACCACAGTCTGTCTGAGTTGATTCTATTCTCTAAACCCTTATTTATCATTCTTTTTATAATTTTCATACTTACGTGAGACCTAGATGGAGTCTTTTACCTACTCCCAAATCTGTATGAAGTATATTAGAGACACATTAGAAGTTAAGGTTAGAGCACTTAGTGACCATCTGTCACAGAGCAAGCACAGGGAAGGGCCAGGGACGCAGGACTCACCTGGAAAGCTCGCTACATGTTCACACATCAGGCTGAATGTATAACAAAGTGAATAAAGACAGATACAGTGAAAGTCAAAGAAGATAAATTAGTTAATGTGGCCATATAACTTGGGCCCACATATATAGTGAAGGGATAGTGGTACTTGTATATTGGGCAATATGCAGTAAACCATGCTGTCACCACTCCAAATTTCCTCTCTCCCTGAGCTGAGGGAGACTCCTTAGCTTCAAAACATCTGGGCTTCAGTTCTGCCATAGTTGTCACCTACCTTGTAGTGACTGAACAAGTCAATTAAACCATCTCTGGGTAATTGCTGGAAGCTTCTCTGGGTGCTTCAAGTTAGAAAGATGCCATTGCCTACCTTAAAATGGTTTGGGACAGTGACAGGAGTGCAGATTCCTCAGGTTGAGAGCTGGACTCTGAGGCTGAGTCCTCTCTACCATTTGGTTCAGTCATCTCTGCCTTCAGCTTCTTTGGGTCACCTTAGTTGTTCCCTCTATGTAGATGGCTCTTGCCCCTCACTTTTCTTGGCAATCACTCTCTGACAGTACTCCCTTGCCTGCAGAAAACCCCAGTCAACCCTTCATTAAAATGACACAGAAAATAAAAGTCTTTTGTTTCCTTTTCTTCCCCAAGCAGATTGGATTTGTGGTAGCTCTGTTGGAGCAAAAGTCAGCTCTGAAAACAGGTTCAGGTTCTAGTCCAGCTCCTGTTGACTATATAGCCCAAGTGATTTCAGCAACTGCTACCATGTAAAAATTCTGTTTTAGCAGAGGCAGGTAAAAAGGCTGTTTTAGCCTTTTGGTCTACCCAACACACTCTGCTGGGGCACAGGGAGGATGCCATGCTGGAGACCAACAGAGTGAAGTCTTATTCCTCCATTCAGACTGGATTTAGGCTACAGCAAGTTGCAACGAGTCTGAGCTTCTAATTCAGGTTTTGCTACTCACTGATTGTATGACTTAGGACTGTTACATAGCTTCCTGGAATCAGGGTTCACTCATCAAAAACAGTCATCATGTTGAGAACCAGAAGATAGCTTAGTTAGGAATACAAATAGGAGGAACATCTAAAAAAAAAAAAATCATGTGCACTGGCAGACACTTGCAATCCCAGCCTTTGGAAAGCAGAGATACATGGAGGCTTGGAGCTTTGTGGCTAGCCATCCTAAGGGGATTAGTGAGTCTCAAGCCAATGGAGACTCTGTCTCAAAAAACAAGGTGGGTGGATAGTGACTAAGGTCTGCCTTAAGTCTGCCAAATTCACACGCGTACAAGGGTACATGTACCCCCACAAATATGTGCACACACATTGTGGTGGTTTGATAAGAATGGCTCCTATAGGCTTGCATGTTTGAATACTTGGTTCCCATTTGATAAAACTGTTTATGAAGGGTTGAGGGGTATGGACTTGTTGGAGGACGTGTGTCATTAGAGTAGACTTTGAGGTTTCAAAAGCCTCCTCCATTCTCAGTTTACTCTGCTTCCGGTTGAAGATCAGGATCTAAGCTCTGAGCTCCTGCTTCAGCACCACACCTGCCTGCCTGCTGCTATATTTCTCACCATGATGGTCATGGTATCTTATTACAGCAATAGAACAGTAACTAAGACACTTGGACTTGCACACCAAATGGTCTTGTTACTAAGTACTGATTTTAACATCATGCTCACCAGACAGCAACTTCTTTATTCATGGTTTGGGGAAACCTTGAAAACTGGGCTTTGAATTCTAAGTGACTGAATAAAGGCAGACATTGGGGAGTTAAATTCTTTTTTTTTTCCCTAGACGACATAATTGAGGATCTGTGAAACTCAATGCATTGTTCTAAACTGCTGGATGGAATGAGATCTTGTTCCTGACCTCACAGAACCAAAAAGCATGGGGATAGGAGTCTTTTTAAATGAATGGGAAAGTAAGAAAGAAGTGGGGTGACTTGTTTTAGGGTATGGTCAAGGAAGTCTGTCTTAGGAAGCAACTTTGAGCTGAGATCAATGGGAAATGGGCAGTGCAGAAAGAGGGAAAGAGTGAGAATCTAACTCCAATGTGAGAAGAGCTGCACGGGCTCCAGTGAGAAAAACTAAGACAAGGAAGGCTTAACAAACAACAGCCAGTGGGCTAGATGAAGCAATATGCAGTTTTGTATGGGCAGTATGGAAAATGGTGGAGGGTTTTCAGGAAAGAGGTAATAAAGTAATTTTGCTTATTAAGACCAGATGGAGTTGACTTGAAGAAAGTTTACTTAGAATACAAATGCCTTGGGAGAGCTTATGCACTCTCCCAAGGGACAGCATGAGGCAGCAGGGGCCTTTAGTGTCTTTGGCTCTTCCTGGCTCCAGACTCTGTGGTTGAGCTGGAACAGCTCATTGATGTTAAAAGTCTCTGGGGCTTGGGGATTCTGCTCTTCTGAAGCTCTGTCGGATTTCTTATGCCTTTGTGACTGAGAATCCCAGGGAGTAGATGTTTTAAACATGGCAGCTATGTCAGAATTCCAGATTGATGACTTCATGTCACAATTGATTGGAAGATCAAGGAACCCAGAAGTGTCAGGCAGGTTAATGAAAAGGGGCAAGGAAACTTACCTCATCATTTTCAGAAAAAGACTTTCTTTTTCTTTTTTTTT
>NW_022196915.1:10510963-10563663 GCF_008632895.1 Mastomys coucha | reverse complement strand
TTTTTTTTTTTAAAGAAAATAGGCTATTTTCACCTCTTACTGAAAGTAAGTATTTGAGTTGTTCATCTCAAGGCCCGAAGATGTTGGTGTTCTTGGTAACTTGTCCCCATTGAGAGATTGTGTAAGTTTAGCAAGCATTCCCTCTCTTCTGCACTAGTAGGTAGATTGTGAGCAATTAAGAGGGCCACGTGTGCTCCCTTGCTGCTTCAGCTTGCTGAGCACAACAGTTTGGTCTGGGGGCTGTTTGTCTTCATACTGCTCCCTTTGTAGGTGAGCATGTGGTTTCTGGAGAGCACGAGGTCCATTTTACGGTTGCATGCTTTTTGTGAGCTAACCTTTGGACAGGGTCCTTGGGTGAGGTAACACGGAAAAATGGATCTAAGCATATAGACAGTGGCCAAGACATCCTCCAAGCCCTGTTCCATGGGCTACACAGCCAGGTCAGAGACAGCTCTGTAGAACTTCCTACACATATTTATTAAGAGCGTGCTGTTTTCCAGGCACTCTTCATTACACTATCATCTCCTGTGTCTCTCTCCCAATAGTGATCCCTTATAGAGATGAGGCAACTGAGGCACCCAGTACTGTCACCTGGTGCCCAAAGGTATGAACATGCAGACAGAAATACACCCAAGATTTGATTGCAAGTATTCCCAGCCCATTCTCCCTTGTTTCAAAACCCATCCCTGCTTAGTGTGTACGGACATGGGGCAGTGTTAGTGATTAGTTCTCCCCCAGTATATGTCCTTGAACTTGAGGGTGCTGTGGGAAGGTCACAGCTGGCTTCTGGCCTGTCAGGAGCCATCCACTCTTTCATGGTGCTGCGTCAGTCTGGCCTTTGCTTTCCCAGCTTCCTAAGGACGGAGTGAAATAATGGATCTGAAGAGTCTTCAGGGAGTAGAGTATGCTGCACTGGTGGCGTAGGTGCTAATGGGTAGCCTCTATTGCCAACAGTCCACTGAGGGAGACTCTGAACCTGGGTCAGCTACAGATGGGCACAGCTCCAAGGCAACAGAGAAATGGGCCATGGTTTGCCTGGTCTGGCTCAGAAATTATGTCACCTGCCTAAGTTGCATCTCTGGCTCTTGCCTGCAGGATTGAGTAAGGTGCCTGGGGTTCACTGCTGCCAGCTTCCCTGTGGTTGTTCATGCCAGTATGTTACCCACTGCTTCTTATAGCTCAGCATCATCCCAGGCTATGCTTTGGCCTTAATAAGCAGTTACATGGAGATACAGAGGGATGGTGGAGCTCCTATTCCCACCTGGATCAGATACTTTTAACAAGAGCCAGGTCCATTCCTCTCTGCAGCCTTGGCTGTGGGAGTGGAAGGCAGCAGAAAAATGAGCCAGGGGCATCTTTTTTTATTGCTTCTGCACTTCTAGATCCTTGGGTTTCTTGCTCCATCTACCCTTATTAGCAGCAAAATCCAAGGAGCAGTCTTGTTATTGGAAGGCCAACAGTACTCTAGGAAAGTGGCACAATAGCCTTCTAGCAAAGGACTCATATAGGGGATCACAGTCTTGACTGGGGACTCTTCTAGTTTCTAGACCATGCTAAGGTGGACATTCTAATTCTTGCCTACTGAGGCAAGGGGATTAGAATTCAGAGTTGAGAAGATGAGCTTGGCTTGAGCTATGTCCGATGATGATGTTGATGAGAATGAAGATGATATTAATAGTAGTTAAAGTAGCCAACAGTTTCCACTCACCTGTTTTCACCAGCAGAAACTTAGATATCATTGCATATAATTCTGTCAGTGTCCCTTACTAACAAGTGTTAGCATCACAACAGAGATGGAAACACAAATACTGACAGAGGTTAAATGTTCTGCTCAGGGTCAAATAGCTGTAAGGATACTGATTTAAAGCTTGAGCTCTCATCCTGATGGTTCCAAAGCCAGCTCTGCTCAGCAAAGCACCTTTCTTGTAACTTGGGAGCCCAGGGTCCTTCTTTCAGATCCTCTAGGCATCATCCCAGTTCTGTCATGAGGGTGAAAGACCCAGACCTTTGACTGGGCCAAGAGCCTCATTCCCCAACCCTTCCTTGTGGCTCGTAGAAATTCTGGCCACTGCTTTTTTTTTTTTTCTTCAGATTCTTTGTTAATTTCCAGGCTGTGATAGAATCAAAATGGCTCCACTTACTTTCTTACTGTGTTTTCCTCTGTACATACATGAAACGTACATGGTGACTTAGTTAGGGTTTTACTGCTGTGAACAGACACCATGGCCAAGGCAACTCTATAAGACAACATTTAATTGGGGCTGGCTTACTGGTTCAGAGTTCAGTCCATTATCATCAAGGTGGGAACATGGCAGCATCCAGGCAGGCATGGTGCAAGAGGATCTGAGAGTTCTACATCTTCATCTGAAGTCTGCTAGCAGAATGCTGACTGCCAGGCAGCTAGGATGAGGTTTTTAGAGCCATCACCCAAAGTGACACATGCTCCAACAAGACCACACCTTCTAATAGTGCCACTCATTGGGTTGAGCATATACAAACCATCACACGTGGGGACTGAATGGCAGGAACTGAGCCTCATGTGAGGAAGACTGAAACCTCTTGGATTAGGTGAAAGATGCTTGAATTCCTAGCTGGTCCAAGTGGCCCTCCCTACACTCAAGGCAGCATAAGACTCTGCTAAATGTGGCTATCTCTGCTCCTTGGAGAGTTCATGGACCAAAGCAAAAGTGACTTCCATAGCTTGACTGTAGCCAAAGAGGTTGGGAAACTGCACTGCTAACCTTTGCATCTGGACCCAAAGGAGGAACAGTACTGAGCACTACCTGTGAACAATGGCTCCTGGAATCCCCCAGGCTCCACCCTTCTGTCAGGTCCCCTGGTCATCAATACCTCTTGGAAGCTGCTACCATTTTAGCCCAGGCTTTCTTCCCAGATCATATACCCCACTGCATTCTATCTGTTGGTTTATCTTTCTTCTCCAAGACAACAGCAGGCATCCCTCTAAGCTTGGGGTAGCCTCCCCTTTTTTCTGTATTGAGTCAGTTCCAAGAAATATTGTAAACATCAGGGAATAATTCAAGATACATAATGAAATGGTTCTCTTGTGTACTTTCGTCAGATTATTTCTGTCCTTGTAGTTGATGTCTCTAATTATTCTTGTCATTTCACTCTACATTGTCGTTGTGTTCCTTGTTCATGTCTTTGCCTCTCATCCCCTTTAGTTGCCTTGCAATTGTTCTGTTCATTCAGCAGCTGTCCACAGAGCACCTACAAGGTACCTATGAGGAACACTGTAGTTAGGAACTCCATGTATATGTGTGTGATTTAATTAGGGCTCACGGGATTAGAGTTAACTCAGGATGTTTCTAAATTGGCTCACCTCCATCCCTAGCTGATATCCCTCATAGAAGGGGGATTAATTGTAGGTTAACTGAGTAGTTATTTAGGGTGGGATGGGTCTCTCTTTTCTGGACATACCTCAAGAATCTCTTGAATGAACAGCTCATTCACTGAAGAATGAGGCCACCCAGATACACACACACACTCATGCCTGGAGTCGCCTTCTAATTCTAAGGTTTCATAATGAGAACGTGCTTTCTTCAGGGGAACAGGTGTCTGGTAGACTTGGACTCCTACGCTGTTCTTCCGATTATTCCCGGAGATCGGCACCTCTCCACTCTGGCTTGGCTGTGCTTGTTTCTGTCACCCCCACAGGGCTGTGTTGTTTGTTCCTGGAGCAGAGAGACATCTGTCATCCTCACTGAGCCTTGACAGATGCCACATTCAAAGAACCAGCACTGGTTTGAACACAGAAAGCAGCGGCTGTACTGTCATTGCCAGGATGGCTCAGATATAACTATTCTACCGCCTCCTCCCAGGGCACAACCCCTCCTACCAACTTTTGCAGAAGCAACCTTCCTGTGCTGGGGTGTTCTGAAGATTTGAGCTAAAAGGATCCCAAGCTTTGAGAAGCAAAGGAGAGGCAAGCAATGGGATTTCAGGCTATGATGCCTTCCCAGCGGATAAGCCCGAGAGTGTTCATGACTTGCTTTGGAGAAGGCTGGGTTGAGAGTAGTCCTGTTTGGCGTGCTCTGGAGAGACTGTGGCCAGGAAATGATGCTGGAGCCACATCTGCAAGCCAAGGAGGGAAAAGGAATTATATGTTTTGTGTACAACCTCTGTGGGCTGGGAGAAGGCTAGAACACTGATCCCAAGCACAGTGGGGAAGATCTGGCAGGACAAAACCTCATGGGTATGAACAAGTCTCCTTTGTCTACTGTAGTAAGTGCCTCATCTGACCCTTGCCATCTCTGAGAACCAGAACTTGGGTAAATTGTACATACACACACAGAACAAATGGATGGCATTGAGTATTAAGGACTCCAGCTATTGCATAAGCAAGATGGATGGCTGAGATGGCTTCAAAAGCAAAACTTGGAGCAATGAAGATAAGAATATATGTGTCAGGGTCAGAAGAAAAAGGAGAACCAGAGACAAATCCCTTTAATCTAGTAGGAAGACCTTTGAAATAATTTATATGATGCATCATGACTTGCTTTGGAGAAGGTTGGGTTGAGAGTAGTTCTATTTGGCATGCTCTGGACAGACTGGCCAGGAAATAATGCTGGAGCCACATCTGCAAGCCAAGGAGGGAAAGGGAATTATACATTTTGTGTACGCAAGGCTGTCAGGGGCTAAGATTTCTCCTAGCTCCTTCTAATTCTTCCATGCCTCTGTCACTGGTGTCCCTGAGACTTCCAGCCTGCCTCACCTTGTTTTGTTTTGCTTTAGAGCCACTCTTTTCTTTTAGAAGCTAACATTTGCAGTCCCCCAGTGTTCTCTCTGCATTTCTCCAGATCATATGTGTGAGTCACCTTTCTCTGGTTCTTTTAGGCCAGGAAGGGACTCTGTACCCATCAGTGCAGCCTAGAGCTGTCTTCATAAGAGTGACAGTCTCTGGAATCTACAACACATTCATTTGAATAAAGGAAACAAGCCTCTTAAGAAAGACCAGCCTTTCCCTTAATTTAAATTACTATATCTTGGAGGAAAGTTAATTTTTAAAGTAGCTCACATATTCAAAAAAAGCAAAGAACACTGCTGGACAAACAATGAAGAAGTTTGCTTTAAAAACATGTCTTTATTCAGCTAGCAAGGAAGCGGGGAGATAGAAGGGATGGAAAATGATGAATGAAATACCCATGAGTGGATTTTGACACCAAGACTAAATTTACCATTCCTGTTTCTCAGGGGCTCCTATCTAAGCAGAACCAGACAGACACCTCTGACTCTTTGTCTTAACTCTGACATTCCCTTCTTAAGCACACTAACAGAAGATATCCCCACATCCATGAGTGTCAGGTACAAAACCAAGGCATGTTAACTACAAGAAAGGCTTATCTGAGTGAGCTTCATATGAGAATTTTGCTGGCATCTGATAGAAGAAAGTGATAGGGTTGAAGCTGCTTAAGTTAAGAACTTAAAGGGAAGATGATGGATCAAATAGTGGATATAGTGAAGTTGTAAATGTATTCTTCCCATCCTGATGATTGGTGATTTCCATCTATGAAATAATCTGACAATGGACCAATAATGGGGAAAGTTGGCACACATTTTATTATATACCTAAGGCAAGGGAATATGAAACATGAAGATGTTGGCTGAAGATAAAGAGGTGGGGTGTGCTTTGGACTTAGATTTTTGGAGGAAAGAGCAGGCTCTGGAAACTTGCCAAATGGCTGTCAGTAAACAAGAATTGTCTTGTGAATGGAGATGGCTTGACTAATGTCTGTGGCATCTCTCAATGTAATTGGTTACTTCCAACCTTTCTTTTATGGCTCACCTCAGCTTTCTTCTGTGTTGGTCTAATGCTTTCTGGCTCTTCCTTGTGAGGCGCCATAACAGAATCAATTGCATGGCATACCCACTTCTTCCTTGATGGAAAAAGCCTTGGTGAAAAAAACAGCTTCTCTTTCCTATACAGATATTTTAGCAAGTCTTAGAACTGACATTCATTGGTTCAGGTCAGTTGCCATTCGTATTCTAGGGTCAATGAAGATGGCCTCAGGATGACAGATCTGGTGGTCTGCCTGGGATTGGCAAGCCTGGACTGATACACTAAGAGTAGAGGTGGGGACATTCCTGAACCAGAGGGATGCAGAACGAAGAATAAGGTCAAGTTTTGTTTCTAGAAGCAGCACTTGATGCCTATCACTAAAGATAATCATCTATTCTGTTATGGTTGGTCATAGGAATCTGCGGAGCCAGCCCTGTTTACATTAACTTTTTTCTATCTCCCTTCCTGTAATATACATATTATTGGCAGGCTTCTTTTGCCATCCTGTTGCTAATGTTGAAAGGGCCTCCAGAGTCCAATTTGACAACATGGATTTGATCCTATGATGAAGGCAAAAACAAGTTTTAAGCCCACACTTATTTCTTCCCTAACCATAGACTTAAGAGATTGCATGTGTCTTCTAGGCTGAATGGCAATTTTGGGCTGTCATCATTGAGTTGGCAGTTTTGGTAAGAGTTTTAAATATATTACCCTATCAACTTAATTTTACTCTTTATTAAAAAAAATGACAATGAAATTCCTATAACTGCCTATTGCTACATGCTTACTAGTGTCCCGGGCAGCTAGCTGATTGACTAATACATGTGAAGCCATGCCTTAATAAGAGTCCACTCATGCCTCTTTTGTAGGAGAGGAAACATAGCTAGAGTGGCATGTGGCTGTCTGAATTCATGCCAAGCAGAACCTTCAGCATCCATGTTCCTATGTGTGGTTTGATGTATGTAGAGATGAAAAAGACATGTTCTCTACTCCTTAGCATTTTATTCATATTTATACAAGCAAATGAGCCATACATTTCAATGGGAATGAAGCAGAAGGAAGTGATTAATTTTCCCCCAAGTTTAGTCTAAGAAAATGAAAGGGACATCTGAGCTGGGCCTTGATGGGGTGAGTAGGAGTTTCCCTTGTGGATATGGTGTGGGAAGAGTCTGTTCTTTAACAGAGTAGGGCATGAGTTTTGTATGAAATAGAGCTGTGAGGTTCAAGGGAATGTGAGATGGCTCTTAGCTTTTCTCTTCATTCCTCAGATGGATGGCCCCAAAGATTCACATTTTTATTTGCTCAGGTGCTTCCTTTCTCAAAGAATAGAAACCTAACAAATCAGATGCAATAATAAAAAGCACATATCTCTAACTGAGAAGCACAGACTTGAGCAGACTTAGGGACTGCTTGCTCTGTTGGCTAGATAGTATCTTCTCAGGGTCTGATTTCTTTTCTTTTAATTGTCTGGTCTAAAACTATGATGTCTTCATCAAGTACTTGATTTTTGGGGTGGGGAGTAGGGCTCAGATGTTATGGATGCCATGTACATCTGTTGTATACTTTCTTTATAATGCCCAGCAGGAAAGAAGTCCATTTTTATCCTAGCAACCCCAGCACAGGACCGAGAGACACACTGATTAAACTGACTCAGGTCATGTGACCACGCCTGAGCCAAACAATCCTTGTTCTCATAGGATAGAGATCATTGAGAGACTCAGTTGTCCTTGCACTGTGAGGATCCTCACGTGAAATCTGGGGTATTGGCAGCATGAAGGAGGGAGTGGTAGGTCCTGAGAAGTCATCCAGATTGAGAGGAAGCATCAGAGAAATGTCCACCAAGATCTATGTTTACACCTAGGCAGCCTCACCTTCCCAGGATGTCAAGGAGGTGGGTATCACTGGCTTGTGATCGTGATGCTCAAGCTGTACCTTACCTGATGGATTTTACCATGGCAAGCCCACCTTCATCACTCTCTATGGTCTCTTGCTTTGTCCAGGAACATCCATTCTCTGTTGACTTGTGATAAAGTTTGTAGCATAATGGTATGAGGAACACACAGAATGATCTGAAATATTGTGGCAATGACTGTCCTTGGACTTGTTCAGAGGTAGAAGTCAGGTGATTTGATACTTACAAAAGCACCACCACCCTGTCTCTGTAGGAGGGTACCTAAATTCATTTTCAGTCATGGGATGGAAAAAAAATAGTTTTCCAAAATGCCTTCCATTGATAATGAGAAAAGTGTCTGAGGCTGTTAGCTCATGTGACAAGTTATGCATGAAATACAATTGAGATATGATGGCCCAAGAGAAGACAAGTGATTGGAGGTAGCTATCAGCCTGGCACCATCACTTACTAAGAAACAGTAATGTCTCACAAGGAGAAACAATCCCTGTGTGCTGGCTGTTCTGTTGGTAATCTAGGCCTTGGTGCACACCCCACTCTACCATGGAGTAAGGCTGAATCATTCATTCAATATGTGCCTTTCCTCTTGTCCTTCCAGCTTAGCCAGGAGGGTGGAGGATGGCAGCTACTTTTGTCCTTAGTTATTTCATCAGTGAATGGTGGAATCAGGTACTGTCCATATCATGAGGTTGTTGTGAAAACCGGATGAGCCCATCCTCATTTTACCAACTGGCAAATATGTATTAGTTACTTTACTGTTTTTGTGTTAGAACACCATGGTGAAGACAATTTATAGAAGAAATAATGTGTTTTGGCTTCTGGTGCCAAAACCCATAATGGTGGGGACAGCATGGCAGCAAGTGGCAGGCTTTGCGACGTGCCTAGAAAGCTGAGAGCTGACTTCTTCAAGCTCAAGCATGAAGCTGAGAAAGAACTAGAAATGACATGAGGCTTTTAATCTCATATCCCTCCTCCAGTGAGGTATACTTCTTCCAACAAGGCCACACCTCCTAAACCTCTCTGAACAGCACCACCAACCGGAGTCCAAGTGTTTACATACCTGAGACTGTAGAGGACATTTCTCATTCGAACCACCACAATATATGTATAATGTCTAACTACAAATAACTGTAATTCAATTAGATTATAGTAATATAGGTAACTGCACACAAATATCCTTATTCACCTGCATAATATGTAGAAAATATTTGCATTTCTATTTACTAAGCACAGTAAGTATGGATAAACAGATAACACCATGGAGTGTTGCCAAGAGCCTTAGAGTCATTACAGATAGATTGTCTAGCATATAACAGACTCTTGATAAATGCCAGCCATTATAATAATTATTATGTTGATTGAACTGCTTAATAATAATGGGATTCATCTAAACAGAGCTGTATATGATTCTGTAGTGCTTAGTGCCAACACTGTCCCCTTGGACCTTATAATTGCTTAATGACAAGGTTCCTTTCCTGTCTTATGGATCTCAGAGAAAGACTATATGCTCTCTCTGTGTGTCTTATGTCCAGGGGTAAATTGCAGGATGAGGATACATACTGTGCTAAAGTGTTCCCTAGTTCAAGGATCCTTTTGCCTATTCTGGAGGCTTCCCAGCTATTTGTCACAGCCTCATTTGAAATGCATGTGGTTTTCATCCATAATATCTTGATTGTCTCATTAATCTCCTTTAAGCTTCATGAAAAATACAGAGGGCTGGATCCCAAATAGTCACCAAGTTGTAATTTTGCATTCAAGGGAGTGTTTGCCATAGACGTGAAGAGACTGATGTTCCCCGCTTGGCAATTGGCTTTCCAATGATGTCAGAAGGGCTGTTACATTCTGAATTAACAACCTGTTGGCAGGGCTGCAGCTCTATTTTGCTTTTAATATATCTCTATCTTTGGCTGATTCTTTATCTCCAAGTCCTTTCTCTTCTTCCTAGTGGATGCTCTATAGTAGTACCTAGAGGAATACTCAGAAATAGCTTTTGCTAGAACATCAAGAATCTTGGTACACCCTTTTACCTATATTCATAGCTATATGCAGTGTTCACCCAGAAAGAACAGGCTTCTTTTGATCAAAGTGCACACATCAGACTTTAAGGTTCTGAGCTTTAGGCTTAGTTCACTGTTTAATATAATGACGTTAGGTACATGTTATTTGTATTTTAATAAAATGACATGTTGGAGGTAGGGGCTATATCTCAGGCTGAAAGTGATTGGCATGGAAGCATGAAGACCTGAATTTGATCCCCAGAACTGATGTTTAAAAAAGGAAAACAATGCCTTGTGGATGTGTGTTTATAGTTCAGATCTTGGAAGGTGGAGAAAGGCAGATCCTCGGGGCTCACTGGCCAGCCAGCCAGCCCAGCTTAATGAGGTGAGCCCAGAATTATGAGAGCCATTATATCAAAAACAAACCATAACTAAGCAAGCAAGCAAACAATCATAGAAACCAAGGTGGATGGTTCTTAAGGAATGGCACTAGAGATACATGTGCACACACTCCTGTAACACATGTTCCATCACACACATGATGAACACACACACACATACGTACACACAGGAGTTACAAGTTCTATTCCTTATTTGCACTACTTATTTTCCAATAGCTATGCGTGATTGCCTTTGTGAGAAACATTTCCATTAATGGAGAAAGGTGCCCTAGCCAGGAATCCGTTGGAAAGACAAAGGAGGTGTTGAGCATCTGTAGTATATGATTCATAGTATCACAGACCTCCAATGGCCCAGGTGCCTGTTTCAACTTTTTACCCATGTTTTCCCTCCCATTGTCAATCCAGCTTTAGACCAGGAGAAATAGTGTCTTTCCTGATCTATCATCAACACTCAATGATAAGATGAAGAAGTCATCATAGAGAATGTCAATGAGTAGCTTTCTTCCTAATGTGCACACCACCCTTTGAGAGCATAATACATATGTTTTCCCTCATTGGTGACTGTCTTGAGTGAAGTGAGAAAGTCTGGATAGAAGAATTTTGTACTAGGATCTAAGAGAAGTATTCAGGCATAGTGCCTGAGAAGTCAGCACCTGTCAAACACATTTAAGTAATCCTACCCAATCTGAATTTGACATTTTCTGCCTGTGGACCACTCTGATGGACAAATCCACTACACATAACTTGGTCTAGTCATTCAACTCCAAAAAACACAGGGCAGACATTATTGGAAGAAGGCTTGTTTTGGGTAGCCTGGGGTTATTGTTTGCTATTGTTTCATTGTTAAATGTCAATAGATTACTCAATGATAATAGATCCAAGGAGATGAACATAGCTGCATGAATATTGTAAGAGGCCTGTGGATCTCTTGGGGACCCTCCAGACCTATTTTTGAGAGTGACTCATTAAGTCTGTTTGCAGAGTTGAGTTCACATCCTCAAACAAGGCTTCTTCATTTTCTTAGCTTGGGAAGAGAGGAAATGCAGGAATGGCACTGGCTGGCTAGATAGATTGATGAAAAGAGGGAAGCATCCCACCTGCCAGGAGAGATCTGAGATCAGAAGGTCTGAGCCTGGGTCATGCAAGAGATGATGTGTCTGCATGACAGTGCTCAGAACTGCTAACAAGTACCCGGGGATCGTGGTGTTCTGCATTATCTATGTCTGGCTTACCAGCAGGCTGGAGTCTGGCAGAGAATGTCTAGATTCTTCCAGAGGCCAGAGTCTCAGAACAAGAAGATAATTTCCCCCAAACATGGTAGTTGAGTGCACTGAGGCTGCCTGAGACTCACAACTTGTGATAGGGTCATGTTGTTTTGTGTTCTTTGGCTTTTCCTCATCTCTATGTGAATCGATCTCATGAAAATGAATTTTTTTTTTTTTCCCTAGCATCACCACCAAGAAAACTCTTGAGAATTTACAATATGCTCAGTGTATCTCAGGAATAAATGTAACCATGACTTATATCTTTTTTTAAAAAAAAAAAAAAACTATGTGAATAAAATCTTCTAGAAGCCTCTTCTTTCTCAGTCATTCAGAATCTTGGTTCATATGACATGGTAACTAGATAGACACATCAGGGACAGCTAAGAAGCCGTGGTTGAAGGGAGGAAAGGGTGAAGCCCAGCCTGTTGGACTAATGTCCCACCCCCACAAGCCACCCCCAGCAGCTGAGTCAGCCCCTGAGTAACCAATGAGCAATCCCTACATCCCCAGAGCGTCATAGCACTGAGTCCTGACAATCACCAGGTACGACTCTGAGAGCCTCACAGTGACTCTGTGAGAATGCTAACGAGGCTGTCTGTCCCTGGCATGAAGGAGACAGCTGAGGAGGAGAGAACAGACCCAGTGCTGTTGAATCCAGTTCAACAAAACCTTGCAATGACAGGAATGCAAGAGAAGGGACTTGTGGAAGATCACCAATGCAGGAGGGTTTGGAATCTTGAATAGGGTCTTTTCTAGCTCAGAGTATATTTCTTTTGTATATGTGTATGTGCAAATGTGTGTACATCTTCACGTGTGTACAGGCCAGAGGATAACCTCAGCTCATACTCCTCAGATGCTGCCCAACAACTTATTTTTGAAAAAGAGTTTCTGACATAATTTTCCAAGTAGGTAAGAAAGCAAGTCCTAGGGATCTGCCTGTCTCTGTATCCCTAGAGCTGAGATTGGTACTGCAAGCTACCATGCCTGACTTCAAACAAACAAGCAAGCAAACAAAGCAAAAAGATATGCATTCTAGATCAATTGAACTTAGGTCCCTATGCCTGCAAGGCAAGAGCTTTACTGTGGGATCTGTCTCCACCACCCCAAAGCATTAATAGAAACTGACTTGACTTGTGTAGCCTTCTGGGGATTAAAATTAGAATTAGTAAGTGCTGGCTGCTGGATGGGCTGTCTTGAGCATATGTGAGCATCCTTCTTGGACGGTGTGTTAAAGATGTGCATGAGAGTTTCCAGCCTATCCCAGATCCTCTTACTTAGCTTCAAATACCTGTAAGTTCCTATCCAGCCCAGCTTTAAGGCTTAAGGTCCATCCAGTCATTCAGCCACTCTCACCATGACTAGAGGTATCAGCTGTGGGCATCATATAGCAGATGTATTTGTTTCTTTAACAAAGATGAATAGTTGTCTTTTGCAGACTCATTCATTCTCATAACTATTACATATTTTCTTCTGGGTGCATTTTTTTTCAGGCCTGTGTGATGGGCACATACGATGTATGACTCACTTGAAGATTAAATCTCCTAAAAATTAGCAGTAGTCAGTTTTCCCAAAATGTTGATCTTAGACCCTGCACGTTCAAAAGGCTACCTTCCCATCTCAGAGATGATGGCTACTGTGTTCCTAAGATGCCATTGTGGCCTTAATCTGAACTGAAACCAGGGAACCAAAGCTAAATCTTCCTTGTAACCTTGGCTAACAATTTCTCTATTGTTCCCTTATGTGAAAGAACTGTTGATCATATTCTTATGAAGAACGGGGATGAGGAGAAAAGGGAGTGACTTCAAGTTCTAGTCCTAGCTTTCCTGTGAACTCACCTACATACAGGTCTGAAGGTAACATGCTGGCTTCCAGCATATTTAGATATACCATAGGAATGGTCCTTACATCATCCTTTGCCCATCTATGGGCAGATAAGGAGTGTTGGTTCAATGTGGCTGCTGATACAGAATACCACAGACTGGGCAGCTTATGAACAAGATCAACTTATTCCAGTTCTGAAGGTGCTGGGAGTCCAAGTCAAGGTTCAGGAAGCTTCCATTTCTGGCAAGGCTTTAGTTTCTGATTCTTAGATGATAACTTGTTTTGTAGTCAGGGCGAAGGAGGGCAAGGTAGACCTTTAGAGCCTCATCTCATTCACAGGCGTTCTGTATCTTTGGCCCCACTGCCTTCACAGAGCCTTGTCTCCTAATGCAATCACATGAAAGATGAGATTCCAGTATATGAACTGGGGGCACACGCTCATTCAGACCATTGATGAGAGCATTTCAGGACTGTATTAGGAAGTGATTGCAGAGCCAAGGAGCTCGTTTTCTAAGGCCAGTGCCATCTTAATGTTTTGAAAATATTTCCAGTTTTAGTATTTCGCTTCAACAAATTTAGCCTCAGATTTTAGATTTCCTGAGAGGCAAGGAAAGTATGGGCAACTATTGTCTAGAATCCTAATGCTGTTTAGAATACAGCCAGCAGTGCAAAGATGTGCTCCAAAGAATAGTGGCAGCCCATCCTCAAAACGGAATGCTAACTTGTCTATTTGTGGCCATTTCTGGGAGTCCTTGGGAAGTTTGATAACTGATTAACTTGGCCCTCGTTTGTCAGATCCCTACTGGAATATTTAGTATGTTCTTCTGTATACTCATCTGCTAAGGGTATCAGAACTAAATTTCAGGAGAATGCTGGTGTTAAGGGTAAGAGATATGAAAGCCTCATTTCTCACAGGCGAGTGTACCCATCATCCCAACTGGATGCCATACTTATGTTCAAAGGCCTATTGACCTGGGTCTTACCCAGCTTGCTAGAGCTGTGTCAGCCTGAGTCCCTTGGCCCCTACCTTTCTGGGACCTCTTGGAATTCTGTTCAGCATGTGACCAGAAGACAGGCATACTTGTATTAATCTGGTCCATAGATGGAAGGCAATAGCTACTTATTCCTCCTGTTTCTCTTGTCTTACTTTGTGTTTAGTACTTCTAAGAAGTGATGGAAAGTGGTTCTGTATGGAGTAAAGGGCTCAGACATGCTATTTCTGAAATCATACTGAAGGGTATGCTGCTCCCCTCAAAGTATGGAGAAGGGTACAAAGCACATCTTTGTGATTTTTTTCCATTCACATTCATGTTTGAAGGTCCCACAAGTCCTAGAGGTTTGTTTGTTTCCTGTTTGTCCCAGTGGTTTCTAGTAAACCACTTTCAGGGTATGTACAGATATGTGCCCACCTGGGCTGATCTGTAAGCAAGCCCGTAAGTTTTTAGGATCTGTGGCCTTGCACAAGTAACCTAATCATCACATGCCTCAGCTTCTTCATCTGTAAAAAGGGTCACTAAAAAGCATGTGTATTGTGTCATCATAAGAAAAGATGTTTTAATCATATTTGGTGGTATAGTTTTGGAACTGTAATAACTTCTATGTGTGTTGGCTGGTTTTGATAGCAGTACTACCAGATATCATTTGTTGAAAGCTCATAGCAGCCTGGCGGGCATGCTTACTGACTTCCCCTCATGAAGTGGATGAGGGTTCCCAAAGCAGCGTGGTTCACTCAGCCTCTCAATAGTGTTACATCAATGTTACAACTCCTCAATTTCCAGAGAAAGGGGAGGCATACCTGAGCAGCAGAGGCAACAGCTGGAATCACACATCACATTTAGAACTCAGCCTCAGGATGCTGGCTCAGAGCCCAAGATCCTGAACCTTCTTTGCAGAGTTGTCGATGATGCAGCTCCTGACACTGGGACCCAAAGATTGGATCCTAACCTCAGCTCTAGCAGGAGGCTCCTCCTACATGCTTTCTCATGTTGTAGGTTAGTGAGGCCTGAGTTCAAATCCTAATCTACCTCCCTAGCTTCCCAACCCTATACCTTTGTACAGGTTATTAACTCTTTTGAACTTCAGTTTGTTGTGAAATAGGGGTAACCATATTCATTTAGTGTAGCTACTGGCCCAATAATGATGTATTCAAGGGTCAAGTGCTAGGCCAAGTATTTAATTAGTGCACAGTAAGTATCACAAATAGTGGCAGTTTGTCAGGTTTGTCTGGGGGCAGTTTCCATGAATGATCTCATGCCATCCTTGCACCATCACCAGATGGGCACTCTTGATTTTTCAAAGGGAGAAACAGGCTCTGTGGGAATAAGCAGCTCATTCAAGGTCATAAACCCTACATTGTGGCCTTGAGATTCACACCCTGGCAGGCTTGGCCTATAGAAATACCCCTGTGTATTACTCCTCTTTTCAGTTCAATGTTAAGGTCCTGATAGCATCCATACATCACCACTTTCCATGATCAGCAGAGCCCTTGTGATGGGCATTTTAATCATATCTATGCTGGGCAGTGCTTTCATTTGAGCCTGAAGCCAACCTTCCTCTTCCAAGAGAATACAACACACCTCTAGTTCTGGTTCTCTAAGGGTGTTAACTCTGTCACAGATGATTTCCCATGTCTTTGGACATAGCTGGCTGGGTCTGTTCCTCTAATTAACAGTTAAGGTGATGAGAAGAGACATTTTTGCAAGGGACTGTAAGAAGGCATCCCACCATTCTCCAGTTGAGTGGAGAGTTCCCATCAGATTGCAGGATAGATGAGTATAGCAGGATACAAGCAAACCTCATCTGAATTCTCCAGAGAACTCCAGTTAACAATTATCAAATGAGATGCCCTTCAGGCTGGGGGACAAGAACACAACAAATGACCGGAAGTACAGCTGCAAGGCACTTTAATAGGAAGGGAGGGAAGGAGAGTCCAAGATTAGTAACCAACATGCTTCTCTCAACTAAATTGACTTTCAGAGCGAAGGGTAAGAGCTGAGGGAGAATTGATTTGGATGTGCTAAGCAGCCAGTATGTTTTTGTTTCACGGTGGTGCAGGCACACTTGACTCTTGCATGACTGCTTTGGAAATTGCTCAGTGGAGCAGCATCACCTGGAGCTGCCCTGAGTCTGTGAAGTAACAGATTCAAAAAGAAAAGCTATTTTGCACTCTACTGCTTTACAGCTTCCACTGTTCTTCCTTTGCATCCCTACTTTGCCTTTCTTGCCCCAGTGTCATAGACAACATCCCTGTCATGGGGGATTATAGCATACATCTGATATCAGCAGTCCAGGAACATGCCCAATGGGTCCACAGGTGTGTTTGTGTATGGAGTCAGATGTCACTGGGAAGTCATGGAGGAGGAGGTAGTTGAAAAAGTAGAACTAAGCGGGTGGGATGGGGATCCCTTATTCACTCATCTGGAATTATGTACTGAACACTGACTGTGTGGCACATATTGTTTAAGTTGTGAATACAGAGCTGCCTTCAGTGAGGCCAAGTCGTAGAAATGACAGTTGGGAGAGGAGTGTTGCAGAGCAGGGTCACAGTGCCAAAGACTTGTGATGATATCTCATTAACCAACCCCTTGGCTTATCTCCATTCTACTAGTTAAGTAGAAAGAAGACTGTGTTCTTTGCCTCTCTACCATTCTATGACCTATCAAAGGTTCTTTGAGAATTGTGTTTTGCCTTTGTCTGTTGGGCTGAGGGGTAGACACTGGCATGAAGCCCCTGCTTCATGTTTTTACTGGGATTCAGTTTCTTGGTGGAAGGAAGCTAACCCAGATGACCTAGACCTACTAAGTCAGAAACCCCTCCTTCAGAGTCTTCAGTTTGGCCTTTCTCATGAAGATTCTAAGACATAGTTTCAAGTCATGGAGGCATAGCTGGAAAGTGATGTATGGCTCTGAGTGCTAGCCTTTCAACAGGTCCTACTGTGTGCATGGTTGATGGGAGTAGGGTGCCGCCATGTAAAGTTTGGGGTCATGTCCTAAATCCTCAGAAGCAAAACAGGAACCCGCAAACATATTGTCACTCATTAATTTTCTCAGTCAACATTTACTTCCTAAATACAGAAGTCAGAAAAGTAGGATTCTGGAATCAGGTTACCTGGTTTCAAATCCTGCCAGTTTTATTTACTATCTGTACATCTTTGAGCAAGGGCCTTAATTAGACTCTGCACCTCAGTTTCCTCACATGTAAAGTGGAAATATTAGCTGCCATAAAAGTAGGTTGCTGCGAGGACTAATGCAGATTGGGAGGCACGTGGGCTTGTTTTCAGTGTCTTTTGCCCACTGACTCCTTTATGCCATCAGTCCATTGGCTGCCATTGGTCTGATGTGGGACTGGGAGTCAGTGGTGGTATGTAGGTACTCTGTGTTTACTCATCCAGTGTTTTCAGTAGAAGAACTAGGTCTCCCCAAAGCCTATGAATCAGTATGTAAAGTTAAGTCAGTAATGAGTGCTGTGATAGTAACAAAGGATGGTAGGAAGTAAGTGACTCGGCGTGAGGACCAAGACTCTGCAGGGAAGGTGAAGGGAGGGGGGAGTTCTGCTGGAAAATGGGGGTTGAACAAGTCATCAGAATTTACCAAAGTGCAACAGAAAAAAGAACAAAGAGAGGAAGGGGAAGAGGAGGAGAAGGAGAAGGAGAAGGCAGGGTGGTCAAAGAGAGAGAGAGAGAAAGGCAGAGACCCAGACAGGGAGAGACCGACTTCTTGGATTTCCAGGAAAGAGATGAGCAGTTAAATAAAAATTGATCCTGGGGCCAAATAAACTTCAAGAACATTGCTTCTTCTGGTAGCAAATAATTATGTCTCATAAATGAATTCATCTTTGTAAGTTTTCAGGACCAAATGTCCTTGATATATTTATTAATCCTCTTCACTTCTCTCCCTTCACCTGATCCTCTCACCTCTGAATTGAATTGAAATTAAGGGTCATTAGTTTGGAAGACCTTATGAATTCCCTGTTAGTAGGTGGCTGGCTTTCTACTCAGCCTGGCTGAGATCCTCTCCTAGGAAAAGAACATTCACCCGCCTCTGCTGTCTCCATTATTGTGCTTTTTGGATTTGTACTCAAAGCAGTGAGGCTCACAGAATGATCCAGTTGTCCTGAACATGTCCCAGTTCCAACCATTAGGCAGGATGTTGGAACCACAGAGACATGCATCAGTCTGAGATGAGTAAGAAGTCTCTGGGTAGAGTGGTCTGGTGTTTAGGTTGTACAAGATGGGAGAGCTTCCTCCCTCTGTGTCTTTAAAGATTTTGATCCTGACCTCTTCTCCTATAGGCCTCTCTCTCTCTGTCCCTCCCTCCCTCCCTCCCTCCTTCCCTCCCTCCCTCCCTCTCTCTCTCTCTCTCTCTCTCTCTCTCTCTTTCTCTCTCTCTCTGCCTCCCTCTCCTTTTCTCTCTGTCCATCTCCCTCCCTCCTTCCCTCCCCCTCTCAATCAGAAGTCTTTGAACAAAAAAATTAGTTTAACCAGGTTTGCTCCTGAACAGTTTTCAAATTATTTTTTCCCTGTCTAAAATAACTTTCATACTTTTCCCTGATGTGGTCCCTCTTGCTTTGGTTTTGTTTTCTTGAATGTATTTGCAATTTTTTGAAAATGTTTTTCGGTAGTTTTATGTATGATCTGTGTTCAACCCAAGATCCTCAGTGTCTAGAACAGTATCAGGCAAGAAAGGCATTGAGGAAAATAGGAATAAAAAGTTATTGGGGCTGGAACTATAGCTCAGCTGGCAGAGTGCTTGCCATATATATATATGTGTGTGTGTGTGTGTGTGTGAATGTGTATATGTATATATGTATATATATGTATATAGGTATACATATGCATATTATATATGTATATATACATATATAGCGTATATAGATATACATATATAATATTATACATATGTAATATGTATATGTATACCTATATATACTACACACACACACACAAACACACACACACAAGCACATAGAGAATGAATGCCATTGGCTTGCAAGGCACCAGGCTCCTCCCATTCCTTCCTCCAGGTAGAATTGTGTCAGGTAGAGTTGTGTCATCTCATCTAAGCAGGATAATTGGAAGGACTACGTAAGAAGATGAACTTTAGAATTGGGTTCAAATACAACTTAATACATGTGTGACCTCAGATAAATGGATCTTTTCTCAGTTTATAATTCTCAGTTAGGTGTCTAGTTTAGATAAGAGTGCAGTATCACTCTTGTTACTAACTTCTGAGAAAGAAAGTCTGCCCTCTGTCTGGGTCATCCATGACCTTGGCATCTGGATTTACTACTCAGCTAATGTAGCCTGGGGATTATATGAGCAGAACCATACCAGCCTTTGTACGTAGGATGAGGAATCATCATGCACTGAGCCCAGAGGAGAGGCCATAAGGAAAGTGACCAACCTATGTGGAAACAAAGTCTTTCTTTAAGATAGAAGATTTCTGAGGCCTGAGGAGGCTCTGTCCCTCAGGCTTCTGTCCTTCCCATAGCTTTTTGGCAAGATTTTCATAATTTTATTAAAAACCAAGATGTTCTGGCCAGATGAGTGACACTTGCCAGTAATGGGGCATTGCTTTGCTCGTCCAGGCATGGAGAACTTGTTCAATTATGTGCCACCCCTGTGATGGGTGCAATCACAGGCACACACATTAGCTTCTGATTATAGCCTTGTTGTTGAGTCTCTCTTGACAGGAGGGAAATGAATTTACCTCGTGTCACCTCTGTAGTTTGCAAGCAGCCTTAGCCTCTGAGAAGAGCACCTTTTATGTTTCTTTTTCCCCCTGAGGAAAAACATTTGGGTGGTTGTTGGTCCCAGTGGCATGTACATCAAGGCCTGGAGGTGAACTTCAACTGATTCTTCATAGTGAGAGCAGCTTGTAGGGGTTCAAAGAAAATGGCCAGGGGGTCTAGAGCTGACCCTGAAAGGGCAAAGGCCATAACTGCTGCATAGCAAAGAGTCCTGGGGTTACACACTTGATATCTTATATCATAACAGTACTACATTGTGTGTCTCTTAATCCCTTCCATCTATTTATAGAACAGGAATACTAATAAAAGTTACCCTTCAGGCACAGTAGAATTCGTGAGCTATTATGTGCAAAATACTTAGCACAGCCACTAGAATATTAATTGCTATGTATTTTGATAATTAGTAAAATTTACAACAATGTTACTGTTTTGAGGAAAGGGGTGGACACCAGAGTTCAATAGTATCTTCTCCATCTAATAGTTGTGTAACACTGAACATATATGCCATCATCCCTGTGAGTTTTTTTGTGAAGTGAGAGGAGAGAGGACTAAAGCTTAGGGTAGCTGTGAGGATCTCATTGACTAGCCCACTGAGTATTCAGAGGAACTTGTTTCCACACAGAAGCTGCTTGCTTAGTAGCCACTTTCTTTTATTGGGATGCTGCCTCCCTCATAAGGCAGGAGCGTAGAGAGGGGAGGAGTATCCATGGTTTGAGTTGACCCTAAGATAGAAGCTTTGCTTTCCATCTAGACAGCAGGCTTCTTAAGATGGATACCTTCTAAACATAACACAGGTGGCATTTGGTAAAGTATCCCGGAAAAGGACATAGGTAAGTCCTGGGTATCTTGTGACTTTTACCTGTGCTTTTAGCACTGGCTATGAATCCTGTTGGGAAGGGCCACGGCCTTAGGAGAATAGCAGGTCTCTTTCTGACTTCCCCTTTTCCACTAGGACCTCCTCTCTCCACCACAGGATGTGACTTTGTCCCCTCTGGTCCCCATTACTGTCATGTCAGAGTGGTGGAAATTTGGATACATCTGAATCTTGACTGTTCACCCAGGCAGAGTTTTCTGAGAGTGGACAGGATTCTGTGATGCCTCTTCTGGAAACTAAGCCAATAGTCTACAGAGAAAATGGTTTGCATAGGACTTGCTTCTTGTCTAATGCTGTTTCATTTTTACAGTCAACAGTCAATTCTCCTGCCCACAGTCAATTCTCAGTGGCAGTGGGAGTGGCAGTATGCTGAGGAGACCCTCAGGGCAGAGTAGTCAGTGAGGTACTGAAAGGCCCTGGCACTTTGATCTGATTTCAGATTTAGAGGCTGAGCCAGGCACAAACTCCAGGTCCTATCTGTCCTTTGGAAGCCTTCAAGGACATGACACATTTTGGAAGCATGTCCCACACTGTGAGTACCTTGAGGGTTGAAGTTAAAGCTTGAAGAGGCCTTTGATTCACAGAACTTAGTGGCTATAGCAAGAGCCCTTGTTTCCAAAGAGGGCAGGGTCTGCTGTCTGGGGATCTGGCACTATGACCAAAGGGAATTACCTTGTTCCTCTATAATGACTCTGAATAGGGTTGAGGCAAGAAAGTGAAAGGGGAATACAGAGACATATGTGGGGAGATGAAACAGAAAGGGAGAAGAGAAGAGCTAGAGAGATCAGGGAACAGGAAATCTTTTAAGAAAACAAACAAATAAAGAAACAAATAAACAAACAAATAGGAATTGGAAGAGGCAAACTCAAGACAAAAACCTGTCAAGGGAAATTAGAGAGCTCTCATGACCACTAATAAGTACAGAGATTGGAGGATGACATTGACTTCCATCATCAGCCCTGGACTTGTCATTAATGTTTACAATACTCCTATGGAGAAAGCACTACAGTCAACTTCATGTTGTAGTAAAAATGATGTATGTTTACAAAGGCAAAGAAGCTTCCCTAAGGTCACGCAGCTTTGTAGGAAGTCAGGCTAGAACCCAGGTCCGTTTGATGCTATACTTAGTCCACTGCAAAGGGACCCTGATCCTGGGACCCAAAGTACGGCAGACTATGAGCCACATGTACCCCAGATACTGAGAGACACAAGCAGTCTCCACGACTTCAGTGTTAGTTAAGAGACTGTGAGCTACAAGTAAGGGAGAACATTTTTTCCCATCACAAGTAGAAGCCAGAGCTGCTACTCTATCATGTTAAGGGTGGCATCTCTACATCTTCTCAACTCTTTGAGAGATAGAGAGCTTTTGAGAGGTAGAAACAAGAGGGGAAGGGCAATATTAGAGTAAGCTGTTTTGTCTTCCTTGTCTATCATACTTATGCAGAAGGATATGAAGGGTCTTCCATATTCCTAGCTGCAAGAGAGGCTGTCATGTGATTATTGAGTCTTCAAGTCTTTAGGACAGATAGCTCAGGAATCCCACTGCGGAGTGAGTCTTTAGTGTCTACTATATTCCAACAAATTGTCATAGGTCCAGACCCACTTCTAACTCTTACTTGAAGGGGAAGCAATTAATTCTTTTGGTAATTACAGGTATATCTTGATCTAATGAACCATTCTAAGTTGACCTGGTATAAAAATATGAGGGAGTCAGAATACTCACCCCCATCCTGGTGTTGCTGGAAATGATATAAACTAGTTCCACATGTCATGTCTTGAAAATCAAGATCAGCCTGTCAGCTCCTGGGTGCTTGTTTTCCCTATAGCCACCTGCATAGATCAGCAAAGAAATAGATGCTGACAAGGGTGTAGAGGAAGGAAAGCTGTCTAATTAACAGAATTTTCTGAAATATTTTAGTGATTTGGAATACAGTTGAGATAAGAGACGTAAGCAATGGCAATAAGAGACCCAGATGAAGGGGCACAGAAAGCCTACCTGTGCTTGGATTGGAGATGTCTTTAGACCAGTGCCTCTCAGCTCTTGTTTCATTATTGCCCACATATGGGGTCTTGGTAAACACATTTTTCCTCTAACCATGCTCTCTACTGAGATTTCAATGTCACAAATGTATTAAGTATCACACTCCTTTTATGCAGAATTCAGCATGCTGTGTATCTGTACTTCTACATAAAAGGCATAAAATGTGTTTTCCTGTTTAGAGGAGACATTGCTCCTATGTAGAATGAATCAGGGACAACAGGTCTTCTTGCCTGGGGAGGGAAAAGAGGACCCATCCTTTAAGTTGGGAGGGTTGGCACATATTCTGAGTACCTACTATGTGCCAGGCACCTAGATAGACATTTCAGATTCATCACTTCATTTGCTGCTGTCAGACCTGGGCCGTTTCAAAATGGAGGCCATCAAGATTTGGAGTTTACATTTTTCTGGAAGAGACCTCCTTTTTCTGGAACAAGGAGTACACATTGTTTCTCTTATGGGCTATATTCAGAGCAGATGGTATGGGATGCATCAAAATTAAGTTCTCAGTGGTACTCCTGGTGGGATGAGAACTGCCTCTGAAGGAGAGGCAGCCCAAGTAAGAGGCAGAGGCTGTGTGGGTGGAGGAGACTTTGTATGATAAAAATGGCTCTCACCACAGAGCTGAGAGACACTGCAGGCTAGTTAATTAGGCTTCTGTTTTAGAGGTGGTATGGAACTAAAGATCCAGGCTGGGTTAACTAAACACCATTTCCACCAGGCACAAAGGCATTTTAAACAGATTTGAACAGGAGACAGAGACACAAAGGGTGGGAATCTATGGTCTCCAACACATAAGCTTATGGATAGTGATTCCATTTTTGGAGTGGAGTGAAGACCAATTTTGGAGGAAAGTACAGTCTGTGACCAAAAGGAGATAGAATTCTTGTTTTGTTTTCATTCCTGGGGCTCCTCTAGATTATTTACCATCCTTTACAGACATTTTGCTGCAGCTTTTACTGATGTGCTCAGAGCAGCAAGGATACATTGCAGTAGCAAAAGAACCCCTAACCTTGGTAGTCATTAAAACGAAACTCTTCTTTACTACTCTTGCTTCACATAATGCTCAGACTATACGGGAACTAAGGCATCTGGAGCCTACATTTCCTACCTCTAAAGCCTTCATTTTAACATGTGTCTCAATTATCACTGAAGTAGGGGAAGAAATCATGAAGAGTGGTCCACAGCTAAAGTGTGACACATGCCACATCTGTTGACATATTGGCTTGATAAGTTTGAATTGCCAACCTGGAACAACATAAAGTCAATTGGGAAGAAGGGAATCTCAACTGAAAAAAAGTCTCAATCAGATTGGCCTATGGCCACATCTGTGAAAGATTGTCTTGATGATGACTGAGGAGGAAGTGCCTAGCCCACTGTGGGTGGCACCATCCCTAGACAAGTAAGACTAGGCTATATAAGAAAGCTAAGAGCATAAGATATTGAGTAAGCCATTAGGCTGCCTTCTTCCTTGGATTCTGCTTTGGGTTCCTGCCTTGAGTTTCTGCCCCAACTTCTATCAGTGATGCATTATTACCTGGAAATATAAGCTAAAATAAACCCTTTTCTCCACTAAGTTGATTTTAGTCATGGTTTTTAATCACAGCAATATAATCAAACACACATCATTGGCCTAGATAGATTACATGATTGAACCTAATATCAAAGGGGACAGGAAAATATAGCCTTCCTGTGTACTAAGAATGTGAAGAGTGGGAAGTACTTACTAGCAATACTCAGAATGACAGTGACAATGGTGATGAGTGAAGACAGTAAATCAATTTCTGAAGATCCAGTTGCAATTGTTTATTTCTCTTGCTTTTCTCACTCCAATTATTCTTCCATTTATACCTTATCATGATGTCTGGTAAATACTTATTGGTTGGCTCCACCTGAAGTTAACACCCCTATTGCAAGGAATGTTTTTGATAGGAGAACTATAGCTATTTATTAGAGTTCCAGTCCCTATATTTATTAGAGTTCCAAACTGTCAGGTATATGGAACAAAGACAGGCTTCCCAAGATGGTAGGTCTAGGAAAGTGACCGATGACTTGCCTCAGGGTTGTGAAACATTCTGGGAAGACACTATCTTTTTTTAAAAAAAAAATTTTTTGTTTTGATTTTTGGTTTTTGGGTTTTGTTTTTGTTTTTGTTTTGTTTTTTGAGACAGGTTTCTCTGTGTAGCCCTGGCTGTCCTGGAACTCACTCTGTAGACCAGGCTGGCCTCGAACTTAGAAATCTGCCTGCCTCTGCCTCCCAAGTGCTGGGATTAAAGATGTGTGCCACCACTGCCCTAAAGAATTTTTTATTAGATATTTTATTTATTTACATTTCAAATGTTATACCCTTTTCTCCTTTTCCCTCTGAAAACCCCCTATCCCATCACAACTCCCCCTGCTTACCAACCCATCCACTCCTGCTTCCCTGTCCTGATACTCACCTACACTGAAGCATCAAGCCTTCACAGAACCAAGGGCCTCTCCTCCCATTGATGTACAACAAGGCCATCCTCTGCTACATATGTGACTGGAGCCATGGGTCCCTCCATGTGTACTCTTTGGTTGGTGGTTTAGTCCCTGGGAGCTCTGGGGGTACTGGTTGGTTCATGTTGTTTCTCCTATGAAGCTACAAACTCCTTCAGCTGCTTGGGTCCTTTCTCTAGCTCCTCCATTGGGAACTCTATGCTCAGTCCAATGGTTGGATGAAAGCATCCACCCTTGTATTTGTCAGGCACTGGCAGAGCCTCTCAGGAGACAGCTATATCAGGCTCTTGTCAGCAAGCACTTGTTGGCATCCACAATAGTGACCGGGTTTGGTAACTGTATATGTGATGGATTCCCAGGTAGGGCAGTCTCCGGATGGCCTTTTCCTTCCTTTTTTGTCCTTTTTTGTCTAAAGTGCTCCACACTTTGTCTCTGTACCATTGAATGCTTGTTAACTGGCCCTCTGAATTAGAAAAGGAAGTGGAGAAGTTTGTAGAAGTACATAGCTTGTTAATCAGTGACCTAACAGAAGTATGGCCTAGCATGTGTAGTGTGTATATGATATATTCTTGCCGAATATGAAGCTTTGATAATCTCTTTCCTACTAATTCACAGAAAGGCATATTACTCCCATTCTATAGATAGGAAGTAGTCTTAGAGTGGCCTCCCCCAGCCAAGTCTTCTTAGTAATTCATGAAAAAGCAACCAATATCTACTCTGGGTGCATCTGCTGAGATGGACTTGGAAATCCAGCCTTCTCATCACCAAGCTCTGAACACTTTCCATCAAATGTCTTTGGACTGGTAGAGCTTAAAAAAAAATGACAGCCATTTGAAATGGAGTAGAATTGAGTATTATTAAAATAGCATTCTAAATTTTAATCTTTTGCATTAACTTTTTTAAAATAGCTTCTACTTTCACTGAAATTTCTGGGTCAGGCTCACAGACATTCAATTTAAATACTGTCAGGCAAGACTGATTTCTGTTCCAGGAGAGCCAGATTTTCTTTCTTTCCTCTGAAAAAGAAAAAAAAATAGCCTGAGGGTTTATTTTATTTTATTTTTTAAATAAGTTGCCACATCTAAAGAGAGCTCATCTTTCCATAAATCATCCTTTTAATTCTCTATCTTCTAACCTCTAGCCTTCTTTCCAGGTTTCATTGATGAGTAAGCCAGGTGATGACTGTTGTTGTCTAGGGTACCTGCATTATCACTACATTGTTGTCATGGTGCCAAACAAGGTCAGCCTTGCTATGCCACTTTCTGTGTGCTCTTTCAATAAAAAGATCCCTTGCCAAGGCTCCCACAAAGTATTTAAGAAAGATGTTTTTCTGTCCGTTCTCAGTTTGTTACTGCCTTTTGTCAACTCTCTTCCACATCTTTTAAGCCAGTTTATCTTTACTATTTCACTCCCACTCTGGCTTCTTACCTGGAGCTAAGGTTGGGAGAATGTAGATGGAGGGTACCAGTGGATGATAAAGATGGTTGACCATGACTTTTGGGACTGAAACTTGACATGGCCTGAGTTTCTTCTTTTTCTGGTTGTTGTAAACTTTATTTAGCCTATGAGAACACTATTTTTTTTACACCTATACACTAGATTTGGCTGTGTCTTTCTCACTGCTTAATTGTGGATACTATGGGAACTAGGATTGAGGTGTGATGCTTGGCATTGCAGTTAATGGCATCTAGAGCTGAGGGACTATCCTTTTTCTTTCTCTGCCCCATAGTCCTTGGCATAGCCTAACAGCTCTTAGTCTTAGATATACATTAGCATCATCTCGGGAGACTTTGAGAGGCTCAAGTCCTTGCTCTAGCCCAGTGAAATCCCAATCTGAGAGTGTATGCTTGTGGCATCTTTACTTTCAAAATTCTCTTCAGGTGAATCAGATGCATGCAAGGGTTGAGAACAACTCTAAGTCCATGGGGTTGCCCGAGGCCTGAATATACTTTCCTTTTGAGATCAGAAGAATTCTATTTTATTGCTTGTGGGCACAGATCCAGATCTCTCATCAGTGCTAGGATTGGATTTTATCTTTCCTAGATACCTAAGGGAATATAGAGAAGAAATTGGGGTGGAAAAGATACTTGGTGAGTTAGACCAAGCATCACTTGAGATCTCTATATCTTCACATCCAACTTGTTGGCTTGTGCTCTATCTGTGTCTGTGTCTGCATTTGTGTCTCTGTCTCTCTGTTTGCCTACCTGCCTACCTGCCTGCCTGTCTGTCTATCTGTCTGTCTGTCCTGTCAGATGTCTTCCTCTGTTACTCTGCACCTTTGTTTTTGAGACAATGATTGTTCCTGAAAACAAAGTTCAGAAATTGTCTGTACTAGCTGCCTTGAAAGCCTCATGGGTCCTCCTATCTCAGCCTCCCAGCTATGGGATTACAGGTACTTTGCTTTTTACGTGGGCCCCACTTGCTTGTGCAACAAGCATGTTATCCATTGAACCATCTGCCCCACCTCACAGGTTCATTGTTAAATGAATCTTGAATCTCCTTGCATTCGTTTGGATTTTTAGAAGTCAGAATCAGCCTGTATTAAATTGGCTTTCTTCTGAGCCTGCTAATTTTCTTCTTCTAAATTTTCTGTTTCTCTTCTTTTAGCCCTCCTTCCTTCCTTGTTGTCATTACCATGAATATGGGCAAATGTTCTCTGCTTCTCTGTTCATCAAGCCTTCCAGCTCTGCCTACTATTGCCCTTCCTCCAGCCCTCCCTGTGCCCCATGCTTGAGAGGGTAGGCAGATGCCAAAGCTTCCCATCCTGCCACTCAGGGACACAAGTGACACCAACTAATGTCACAGCAACAGGTGGGGAGGAGGTTTCAGAGCTGAGTTAGCAGGGGACATCAAATTCTCAATGCCTCCTGGGTAGAATACCTCACCTGGCACCAATGCTGCTGGCAGAAGGTACAGCAGCTGGCTCTGCTTCAGCTTTTGACCAAGCCAAAGATAATGGTGGGTGAGGGTGGGAGCTGTTTCATTGAGGGCAGATTTAAATTGCTTCACATCTCTTAGCTTGGTGACAAATGGGGTTTTGCCCATGTGTTTCTCTGATGCATTACAACTCATGTCCTCTTCCCTTTCCTCTCTTACTGAACTCCCAAATCTCATCTTCAGATCCCCAGTTTAGGGAAAGTGCTCATCATCAGTGCTCTTACAGCCCCAGCTACCTAGTGCATGACAGTTTTATACCCATCTCTATAATCTTTCTGCCACATTGAGCTCTTCCTTCTTTGACAGTAGAGCCCATTTCTCAGTATGGGTATATGATCTTGGAGAGTGCCTGGTACTGTCAGTATTTGTAGATGTGAGTGGATCTCATCTTGGTGTACAGCACCATTAAATTAATTGTAGATCTCTTGCTTATCTATTGAGTGAAAGACACGGACAGTTAGGGTAAGCCAAATGATCACACAATCTGAAACATATTTCTTTAAGTCCTCAAAGAACTACCCAGGGGAATCTAGGAGAGGGCACAGGTTATCTTTTCTTCTCACTCCTACTTGCTAAGTAAAAATGAAAATTTACATGCTATGAGTGTTAATAATTATGAAATGCCTTTCACTGCCTCCCTCTTCAGTATCACTTCATTTATACAGGTTCTACCTAGCCAAGGCAGGGATGGTTGTTTATGGAAATGAACATATTGCTTATGGAAATTGACATGTCTCATTGATCCACTATTGCCAAGATACCATATATCATGGAGCAGTGTTGTATATATCAGACATAAAGGTGGGTGAGTTATTGCTTGTTATTATGAATTCCATTCCTCATGCTCAGACTTCTTGCCAGTCAGGTTTAGAGTCTTGGGAAAGTGCCAAAGGGGTTGATTCAGGCCAGCATGGGATTGAAAAGTGCTCTAGGGGAATCACATGTGCTAAGTGAGCTCTCTGAGGTTCTGGCATGAGGTGGGCAGGTGTGCTGGTCAAGGACAGCCAGGCACAGGAGTACGGGGGAAGCTGGTGCTTGTCGCTGCCCCCCCTTTGTTTAGATTCCATGTGACTTAGTATATTGAAGAGAGATTGGAACTGGCTGTCAGCATCCTCCTCTATCCCTGTGCTACATTGCTGTTCACTCTCAAGCATCCTGAGATAAAGGATTTTCTAGTTGAAAGGTGTGGAACCCAAGTCCTCCTTGTTAGAGTCATTTTTCCAAAGTCATGCGGGAAGCAGGTGACAGGACTGAGATTTGGTGATGTTCTTGCCATTTGCTTCACCCACTGACCCCTACTGTCTTAAGAAGTAGCTGCCTATCCTAGACTTGACATTAGCTAGGGGCGGTGTGAACTTTAAGTCACAACAGTCCCCACAGATATATTTTTCTGTAAAATGGGGATATTTCTGGCTTCTTGCTGTTGAAGGAGGCTGAGAAGACTGAAGAAAGGTGATTAGCCAGGTCTAGAAAGGCCTTTGCACTGTTCTTCCTTGCTGACTCCTAGAGTTTCTGGGTCCTGACTGACAGCTAACCAAGGTGCTTGCCAACCAAGGCCCTAGCTCCAGCATGGTGATCTATTCAACTTTGAGAGCTCTGGACCTCCTGTAATCCCCAGAGGCTGACAGAGAGATGGTGAGGCAGCTGAGGCCGGAGTGGGGTGGTGGCCCCAAGTCTGTCCCAGGAAGATACAGATGGAGGTCATGGAGCATACCACACCTTTTAGAGGCATTGTGGCCTGTGTGATTTCTACTCTCACCCATTTGAAGAAATGCTGTGTTCTTTTCCATTTTTCTTGACTGGGTTGGTGTGTAAACAAAGTTTCCGCAGCTTTTGAATGATCTGTCTACAATTTGCTGAGAAGGGAGTGTGAGGAGCTAAATGTTAGAGAGAAGGAGAAAGGAGGCCATCCAGGTGCACTAGGGAAGGAGGGAAACCAGTTTCTTTGTTAATCCTGACTTGGGGCAATAATGACAGCTAGTGTCAGGCAGCTTTTGTATGTTTGTTGGGGGAAGTTCCAGGACTTCAGTAGAGACCCATATCCCCTCATGCTAAAATCCCTTTATTAGTCAGGGTTCTCTAGAGTCACAGAAGTTAGGGAATATGTCTCTATTTTTTGAGAATTTATTGCGATGACTTACAGTCTGTAGTCCAACTAACCCAACAATGGTCAGCTGTGAATGGGAAGTCCAAGTATCTAGCAGTTGCTCAGTCCCACAAGGCTAGCTGTTTCAGCTGTCCTTCTGTAGAAGTAAGTTCCAACAGATGTGCTGGCATATAAATGCAAGCAGGCAAAGAAGAGTGAATCTTTCTTCTTCCAATGTCATTATGTAGGCCTCCAATAGAAGGTGGGGCCCAGATTAAAGGTGTATACCACCATGCCTGGATCTGGGACTTGCTTTGGCCCAGGCTGACTTTGAACTCAGAGATCTCCTTGCTTTCATCTCCTGGGATTAAAGGTATCTACTACCTTGCCTGGGCCTAAGCTTTTCATGGCCATTATCCCTCAAGATCTCCATGCCAAGATCTAGTTCAGAAACTTGTGTCTTCCAGCTTCAAGATCTGGATCACAGATGAACCCTCCAATTCTGGATTGTGGTTCATTCCAGATATAGTCCAGTTGACAACCAAGAATAGCCATTACACTCCCCAACTTGCTTCTTGGTCATGATGTTTTGTGAAGGAATACAAACCCTGAGTAAGAAAAACTGGTACGGGTAGTTGGGTATTCCTGTGACAACTTGACCATGTCTGTGGATGGACTTTGGAACTTGGAGCTAGAAGAGCCATTGAGATGTTAAGAGCTCTGTGGGATGTTCTGTAGGAGCTTGGAAGATCATGTTGAGAACAGTACAAATGATGGAGGCCTGGCTTGTGAAATTTCAGAGGAAGATTAAAGACTGTAATCAGGGCCATTGCTGTTTTAAAGATTCTGTGGTTTGGGTTAGCTGGGGCTGAAAATCAGGTGTGATTAACAAGATACCAGAACTACTTAAGTGAAAAATTTGCATTACTGGGACAATTGATGTTGGTTAGCTAGAGCTAAGAAATTAGCAGTAATTAAGAAGAGACCAGCATCACTAAGGTGAAATCTTCTGGGAAGTGTTTCCTGAGAGCACAGAGAAGCTGTGTTCCAGAGCCATGGATGTACTTCATGTTGGCAGCTAGACTTGGCTTGTATATGAGTCACCCAGGTGGTACTGGTTTTGAAACATGAAGGGATAGCAGCTACTGCTTGGCATTGTGAGAGGCCAGGAGAGGCCATTGGTGAAGCTGCAGCCTCAGTGACAGTTGAAGGCTCAGGACTGAAAGGGTCATGCAGAGAAGTTGAGGCTTAGCACAATAAAAAGAGCTTATGAGAGACTATTGTGAAAGTGCAATCCAGTTGCAGCAGAAGACAGTAATGTTTTGGAAATGACAGTACCATGAGATGACCACCAAGAACAGCAGCAGCAGTGGAATACAGACAGCTGGAGCCTAGAAGACAAGATGTGTGCTACGAACGGCAGAGCTAGAGAAATGACCCAAGCCCTTGGAGGAGCCCAGAAGATTGTGAGTGGATCTCAGACATTGGATGGTTAGAGTTTGATTTTGCTTTTGATTGTGACTGTGTGCCCTGATATTTTTCCCTCTTGAAGTAAGAAAGTATTTTAGTGGAGCCCACAGTTAAAAGACTTTGAATTGTAAAAAGACTTTGAATTGTAAAAAGACTTTGAATTGTAAAAAGACTTTGAATTTCAAGAGATTGGATATTTTAAAGGGATTGAAATTTTAATATGTAGGAATTTGTGAAGACCGTGGGACTTTTAAAGTTATTTAGATCTTGGGGATCTAAGAAAGGGTTGAGGCTTAACAGTGATGTGTTCATGTATTAAGTTGACAAGGGGTCAGTAGTACTGACTGGTTGTGTGTGTGTTAACTTTACACAAGCTGATGGTATCACAGAGAAAGGAGCCTCCCTTGAGGAAATGCCTCCATGAGACCCAGCTGTAAGGCATTTTCTCAATTAGTGGTCAAGGGTGGGAGGGCCCATTGTGGGTGGTGCTATCCATAGGCTGGTAGTCCTGGGTTCTATAAGAAAGCAACCTGAGCAACCCAGAGGTAACAATATGGTAAGAAGCACCTCTCATGGCCTCTGCTTTAGCTCCTGCCTCCAGGTTCCTACCCTATGTGAGTTCCAGTCCTGACTTCCTTTGGTGATGAACAGCAATGTGGAAGTATAAGCTGAATAAACCCTTTCCTCCCCAAGTTGCTTCTTGGTCATGATGTTTTGTGCAGGAATACAAACCCTGACTAAGTCATGAAAGAAAGGGTTTATTCAGCTTACACTTATATAAAATAACATGTTTGGTACAGTACCTATGCACATCTTTCTGTGTGACTTACAGTATTTGGGATAATGTAAGCACTTTATAAAGCTTGTGATACTGTATTGTTTATGATGTAAGAAAAGTGTCTGTATGTGTTTATTACAAACACATCTGCAACTGCTTTTTCATATTTTCCTGTGGTTTTTGTTCTATATTTCCTAAAGCTGCAGATATAAAAACTTGGATATGGAAGTATTATTGCTTAATATTAATAATAACTATTATCCCTACTCGGGGTTACACTATGTGGCAGTACTTTTTGTTAATATGTTGTATGACTGTGTGTATGTGTGTGTGTGTGTGTTTAATTGTTGATGTGAACATGCAACTCTGTGTACATGTGTAGGTCAGAGGATGGTTCTTTTCTCCCATTATGTGTAAGAGTCTGTTCTCTTCTTCCATTATTGAGGTACTGGGGCGCAAACACAGGTTTGGCAGCCATATACCTTCTCTCATGAGCCAAATCCTTGGGCCAAAGGTACATTATCCTATTTGATGTATTAAAAAACTACATGAGTAGAGTATTAATTTGTTTTTACTATTGTTAACGTAGGAATGAGTTTGAGCAAAAAAGAGGTGAAGGAACTTGCCCACAGTCACATCCTTATTAGACAGAGCTAGGGTTAGACTTCAGACACTAGGGTTGCAATCTTAGAGTCTCACTTTTAGTAGACATTCTCTGCCATTTCTTTGAGGTGAAATAGAGAACAAATTCAGAGTATGAGATAGATGTGTGGTTTATTATATGAATCAGCAGAAGGAAATTATTTTAAGTCCATTTGATCTGCTATAACAAAAACTCCATAGACTGGACACTGTAAACAACAAATATTTACTTCTTGTGATTGGGAAATATGAGAAATCCAAGAGCATGGTGCAGACAGAATTAATGCCTGGTGAGGGCCAGAGGCCTTCTTGTTATGTCCTCTTTGCCATGTCTTATATAAGGTCACTAAGCCCATCCATGAGGCTACCTCCTTGTGACCCATTGTAGACCCCTTGTAGACCCATTTTCCTTAGGTTCTACTTCCTAATATCACTGTACTTGGCCTAAGAATTGTACCTATGAATTGGGTGAGGTGTATGCATTCTGTCTATGCAAGAACCAGTGATTTCCCAAGCGATCCATGTTAGCTCCATGAACCATTATAAAGTGTGTGTGTGTGTGTGTGTGTGTGTGTGTGTGTGTGTGTGTGATACATTTAGAATTAAAGGCACAATAGTAAGGGATCGGATAAGCCAAATTCCTAATTCAAACTATGTTACCAATATCTGTTTGAACAAGTCTTTCCTTTTTCCTCCTTTGCAATCTCTATAACTCGGGAGTTCTGATTTCTATTTACGTCTGTAAATGTATATACTTCTCCTTACCTTTTAATTCTATTTTTATCAATGAATTCTACATCTGGATGCAAAGATTAAATGAAATAGGATTTTTTTTTAAAGGCTCAAAAAAAAAGAAAAAAAAAAAAAGGCTCACTTGCCCACCCGCCTTTGGTTGCTGTTTTCTTTCAGAACCATGGACAGGGCCTAGGGTGCTAAGCCTGAGATTTTATTTAGTTCATTTTATATTCCTTGGCATTTTTCTAAGTCTATAGGACACCACAGTACCCTTCTGTGCCAACATCAGAATGTATGGTACTTTAAGTCATTTCTGAAGATAATATGCAGAGTAAGTAACTGCCCTACTTCCTGCAGCCTTTGTTGGGAGTTAACTGTCAAGAGCTTACCATCTCCACCTTTACCATCATTCTCACCATCATTACTTCCACAAACACCAGACACTGTCATTATCACATTATTGCCAGTGGAGCTCTCCATCACTATGTATACCACCCACCCATCCCACTGACATGAGCATCATCACCATCACCAACTCTACTACTTACCATCACAATCCCCATCACTAAGATTATTTTCACCATAATCATCACCATTATCATGAGTGCCAACTCCATCATCATAATTCTCCAATACCATCTCCACCACCACCACCATCATCATCATCACTATTACCTCTACTACCACCAGCAGCATAAATATTGCTATCATCATCATCACTAATATTACATCCAATATTTCATAATCACCAGTGTCAACTAATAGTAACTATTTTCAAAGCCACTTCCATTCATTATCATCATCACTATTATCACCATCATTAATGCTAACTCCACCATCCTAATCATCCCCAACACTATCTCCTCCTCTATCAGCAACAACAGCATCACTACCACAATCTCTACACCATTATCATCAAACACTCCCATTGAAAGCACTTACTAAGTGCCAGGCTCTATGTTATATACTTTATTTCTACCATTTTTATTGCCAACTTATTATTAGTTTTATTTTTATAGATAAGTCTCAAGGACCTCTATTATGAAGTTCTAATTTGAGATGCAAATAATTGGGCACCATAGAAGCTTAGAAAAAGGCAGAAGAGTATAAATGTTTTGTGGGCACTGTAAATGTGGTAGGAAAATAGCAGTAATAAGTGAATAAAAATTAGGGCCATGGAAATAGAAAGGATAGTGAGGATAGCCATACTAAGGAGCTTTCTGAAGGAAGGCTGACTTTCAGATTTGTGAGCGATGTGAATGAGTGAATGGTTGATCTTGACATCACTGATGAGCATTCTCTCCCAGGCTCTGGGCATGTAGTTAACAGGCAGCCCTATTCTCAGTACTGGAGGAGACCCCACAATCAGATAGCAACCCTCCTACATGATAAGGACTAGATGCAGGCCAACCTCTGAGATTTTGAGATCACAGAATGAAGGCAAGTTCAATAAACAGTGCCAAAGGTTTGGCTTCATTTAAAAAGCCAGAGGAAGCCATAATAGGATTGTGAGTTAGAGACTCACCTGGCTGGATCAATTATTTAGGTGAAACTGCTGGTGCTATTGAGAGTGGGATGGAAATAAGAAAACCCATGGAGAAGGTGCAGAGATGGCATGAGAGTATGTGCTGCTCTTGCCAAGGACCCAGATTTGGTTCCTGATATCCTCATGACGTCTCACAAGCATGTGTAACTCCAGTTCTTGGGGATCTGAGGCTCTCTTCTTCCCTCTGCAGACACAAGGCATATACATGATACATGTACATAGATGCAGGCAAACACTTACACATATGCATATAAAATAAAAAATGAATCATAAAAAAAATGTTTTGAGGGGCTGGAAAGATGGCTCAGTGGTTAAAAGCACTGGTTGTTCTTCCAGAGGTCCCGAGTTTTAATTCCCAGCAATCACATGGTGGCTCACAATCATTTATAATGGTACCCAATGCCCTTTCCTGGCACACAGATGTACATACAGATAGAGTACTCATATACATAAAATAAATAAGTAAATAGATAAATAAATAATTTTTAAAAGACATTTGGAAGCAGGGCAGGCATGCAGAGCAAATCACAGCCAAGGCAGCATCAGTATCGATGCAGAGACCAGGCATAAGGGAGTGAAGATAAAAGTCATTAGATAGGGAGTTGGTGGTGAAACGGTTGGACATGAGCTCCAGTAGGCGTTCATGGCTAGTCCATTTGGAGACGGTTGATAGCTGGCCTGGTATGTCATCCTTCTTTCCATTTCTGCTTATTCTTTTCATGGGAGCAGGGACTGGAGACTTATTTATGTCATTCTCTGACTTGGTCAGCTGCCCAAGATCAAAGCTCCCTAAAGCTAGAGCTCATGACTGCCAAAGGCTATTTCTGCATTTGGAGCAGTTCTGTTTGCACTAACTTCCTAGCCATGACTCCTCTTCTCAATTCCTTGTGCTGAGGTTAGGCACTGCTGAATGGCAGCGTCCCCTTCTAGGAGCCTCAGTTCCTGTGGAGGGGAAGGAGGGAAGAGTTGCAGCTGACTCCAAGAAAAATATTAACTTGACATTTAGCGAAAGGGTAAACTGGTTTATTTCATTGCAACAGAGATGTTTGCATTCTGAGTCGGCTCCTGTTTTCCTCCTCTTGGTGGTCTGGCTAGGATGTGAATCAATTTTACATTTTACATTTACTATGTAAATCAATGTGGTAATGAAATAAGGCAGCTATTTAGTTCAAAGTTCATTCCCTACCCCACCCCAACCTCCTACACCATACACCCAGAGTCCCCAAGGTTTTAATGATTGCTGAGAATTACTTTCTGACATTTTCTTTCCTGATATTTCTACAGTTGTAACCTAACCCAAACAACGTGTATAGTTGGATATGAATGTTTTAATGGGATTCCTTGGGTTTCCTTTGCTGCCTCTACCCTGTCCTAGATTTCTAGCTACCAACAGAAACCACTTGTAGGAAGGAAGGAACACTGACTGAACTGTGCATCAGGAGTGAGGGAAATTAGAACTAAATGTATCCCAGAGCTACGTAGGACTTTAACTTTAAAGAGCCTCTGTTCCTTTATCATCTCATAGTGGCTCACTGAGATGAACAAGCCGGGTCCTTTTCTAGGGAAGAAAGCAAAGCCTTAGGCTCTTAGATACGAAAATGTGCTAGGCTTGATACTACTCTTATGTGTCTATAAACTTTCTTCCAAAATAGTTCACCTTTCCACTAACAGAAAAGTTCAAATCCCAGCAAGCACAGTTCCCAAGTAAGACCATTTTCTTCTTGGTTGAGCCATGATAGTCTCAGTATAGAGACTAACTCCCATGTTGGTGGGAACCTTGTGGTCCATTGAGACAATGGAATGGACTAGCCTCTACTGAGTCATCAAGAAGTCTGGTAATGCCAAAGCTCATTTTTCTTGTATACCTAGTTGATGGGGTGGGTGGGTATGTTTGTGGGAGCAGGTCCTTGCATCCATACATGTACATGAAGAAGCCAGAAGCCAATGTCATATATCTTCCCCTGTGACTCCTCATTTTTGAGACAGGATCTCTCACTAAATAGCTCACCATTTTGGCTAGACTGGCTGCCCAGGATATCATGAACCTATTTTCTCTGCCTGTATCTCTAGCATCATGCTTCTAGATGTTCACTCACTCCCGTCCCTGGCTTTTATGTGGGTGCTAGAGATTAAACTCCAGCCTTCATATTTTGGCAACAGGCTCTTTACTCACAGCATAATCTTCCTATTCCCAACATGTGGTATTTATTATTATTATTATTATTTTTTTGTTAAGGGACATGTGTGTTTTGGAATAGAGTTGACCTTACTTGATCTGCATTCACACTTTAATATCATTGCTGATCCTCAGGGAAAACCTTTTCAACATTTTCATGTTATGAAATTCTTGTGCTAGTGAGGGCCTTAGATATTGCTATAGTACAAAGGCTACAAAATGGCTGAACATCAGAATGCCCTGGGGCGGGGGTGCTACTAGCTGAGACTGAGTGAATTAAAATGTGTAGAGCTGATAGTTTATTTTTAACTATCACTCTTCCTTCTCATGTTTGGGAACAATGATCTGGTTTATCTACCAACTCTCAGGCAGAACATTTACAATGAGATTCCCCAGTGGGGATACTCTTGGCTGACCCTCACTCCCTTCCTTCTGTTTCTAAGGAACATGGCTCTTGCTCACTCAAGGTGAACGTGTATAATTTCTCTTCTCTTGTTAAAGCACAAAGGGTAGTTCTTGTTGGCAAAGGGAAGAAAAGAACCATTCAGCTTCTGATATATCCGTACACACATCTGTGTTCAGTACCCCCACACCACTTCTGGTAACTATCTGATGAAGATCTTGAAGTACAAACTTCAATGAGTAGAATGCAGAGTGTCAAGCAAAATAGCATCATAAGGTCTCTTAACCTCTGAGAATTCATAACAAGTATAGAAATATATTAATAACCATTAGATGACCATGATCTTCCCTACAATACTTATGCCTCTGACAGTTGGGTAGCTTATGAGCAAAAATGACAGGCATGGGCTTTACTGCTAACCTGAGTCAATGTCACCTGAGTCAATGTCCTGCTTCTACCTGATTGTGCCTTCTCTTGTTCTGTTGTTCTCTTGAGTACATGTCCTCAATTCTCTCTCTGTTATTTTTGTACCTCTGGTTCAGAGTGTGGCATGGCTGAACAGCAATAGCATATAGGTCTGCTGTGGCAACTGTAGGACATCAGAGGCACAGAACACTAGATGACACCTAGACACCCACTTCCTTCTCCATGTTTGCCTGGTATCTTATCCCCAGCTTCTGTATCACCTTGAGATGATGGAGGCCAGATGCCAAGATGGCAGAGTCACAAGATAAATCAGGTTTGATCTTCGAGTCATTTCCTTTGAAAGATATAAACTTGGAGAGCCATTGACAAAAGGGGACTTTGCATGATTAAGAAATAAGGATTAGGGACTAGAGAGATGAGTTGGCAGCTAAGGGCACTTGTTGCTATTACAAAGGACCCAGGTTTGTTTCCCAGCACACACATGACAGCTCAAAACTGTCTGTCTATAACTGCAGTCCCTGGGGATGCAACATTCTCTTTAGTCTTCTCTGCAGAGCACATAACACACATGTGGTACACAGACATACATGGAGGCCAAACATTAAAATATATAAAATGAAAGTAAATCTAATTTTAAAAATATGAAATAAGAATTAAGTTTGAAGTCTTGGTTTTCTGGGGGGTCACTATGTTTCCATGGTATAACCTTGCCTATCCTAGTCACTACACTTGGTATCTGCCTGTGGCAGACCTCATGGGTGAGGCTTTCAAGTCTATTATTTTGCAGGTTGTTTCTCCTCTTAAAAACTGAATGGAACTAGACCTTTCCAGGAATCCTCTCAAGCTGCAGTAATGGTTTACTGAAGCAGAAAGAACATGGTTATTTTGAGTCACAAAAGAAATAACAAAGCAAAACAAACTTAGGATGATTGCCTTCCCTCCTAAAATGTAATTAAAAAAAAAAAAACAGAGGCATATGGACAAGGGGAAAATACCAACAACACTGCCTGATCTGGTGTGGATGTGTTCCTGGAAAGTATTAATTACACGCTTATGCCATTTAAAAATATTAATTCAGATGCATGCAGCTTGCAAATATCTTCTCATTCTGTCTGCTGGATGACTCGGGACAAAGCTAGCTGTGAATTAATTGATTAATAACAAGCTGTGCTATGCATGTTTTCACTGACAATATCCTTGGGACGGCCTCTTGGAGCCAGGCTTCTGCTTGTGGGAGAATTGGTTTTAGTACAGTGTATGTTTATTTTTACCCATATCCTCAAGCTGGAGCTTTGTCATATTACACACAGGGAAGTGACTTGTCTGCCACTGTAAAATATTGTGGGGCTGGTCAAGAAGAAGAGAGAAAGAAGGCGGGGTGTCAATCAGAAGATCTGTCCCATTGTGCATTCTTGCCCAGGGCATGGGCTGGCTGGAGGCCAGGAATAGGCAGCCTGCTGAAACTGACAAATGTATGACAAGAGTTTGGCTCAGAGGTACTGAGCCCTGGACACCATCTGGAGTCCTCCTTTCTTCTCCATGCTTGCCCAGGGTCTCAGCCTCAGCTTTAACATCTAGAGCCACATGTAAATGTTATCCTTTAGGGATGTACCTCCTCTGCAGAATGTCTACACAGAGGTTAAGGCTAAGACCTGCCAAGATGGCAAAGCTTGCCTTTTCCAGCATAGATTCTGTTTCTTGAAGAATTTTTTTATCTCTGTTTGCAAATTAGTTGAGAATGAAAGTTTGCCTGGAGGTCAGGGTAGAGCTGAAGTGTTCTACAACAAAGAAAGTTGTGTTAGTTAGGTTCAGCTGGAGTCTACTGTAATAACATGTAAATTCAACAGTAGTGGCATAACACAAATTCTTTCATTTTCTATCCCCTTGTTCTCTCTCTCTCTCTTTCTCTCTCTCTCTCTCTCTCTCTCTCTCTCTCTCTCTCTCTCTCTCTCTCTCTCTCTCTCTCTCTCTCTCTCTCTCTCTCTGTCAACACATCTCATTGAGTAGTCCTGGTTGGCCAGAAATTTGCTATGTAACCAGGCTTCCCTCAAACTTATGACAACCCTCCTACCCCTATCTTCAGAGTACTGGGATAACAGGATGGAGCTAGAGACCAGTGACAGACAGAGCTCCCGCTCTCATGGAGCTGCAGGACCCAATCTGGTTACTTGGATGTGACATGGTTTCCCTGATGCCTGCAGTTTACACTTTTCTCACTCAACTATGCTCCTTCAGTATTAAATGGAATATTTCAGAAATCAAATCTCATGTTTTACATAATTTTATTACAGTACAATTATAATTGTCCTATTTTATTTTTTGTTATAGCTATTAATTTCTTACTTGTCTCATGCATAAATTACATTTTATCTTAGGCATGAAGTGCAGGAAAATACACAGGATAGCTGGTAGGGTTCCCATGTCTGCAGGCGTCAGGTAGGGGTTGTAGGATGTGTCCCCTGGGTTTAAAGACATAACTATGTTTATAATAAGCTAGAAACCTATATATATTAACCAAATGGCTTTAATCCACTGAGAGACACAATACACATGTATTGCGGAATGTAAAACCTGAGCTTCTTAGGGCCACATCTCTACCTCCAGGAGCTCTGATGGGTATATGAATCCCAAGGGCCAAAGGTTACAGATTGTTAGTCTCAGGTGAGAAAGCACCCACATGGCATGGCAGATGGACAGCAAAGGATTTTGGAAGGAAAGGGTAGATTGCAGATGGCTGAACTTTTAATAGCTGTGCAGGTGTGGGCATGAGCCCCTCCTTTTTCCTTGAATCCCTCATCAGTAAGAAGTTGAAAGGTTGGTGTGAGTTGTTGTCTCATGTCTCCCTTCTCCATGCCTCTGTGTGTGTGTGTGTATGTGTGTATGTATATATATGTTTGTATATGTGTGAGTGTATATGTGTGTTTATGTATATTGTGTATGTCTGTGTTTGTATGTGTATATGTGTGCGAATGTATGCATTTGTGTACATGTGTGTATGTGTGTATCTATATGTGTTTGTGTGTACATATGTGTGTGAGTGTATGTGTTAGTGTATATGTGTGAGTGTGTGTGTTTGTGCATGTATGTATATGTGTGTGAGTGTATGTTTGTATATGTGTGTGTGTATGTGTGAGCATGTATATTGGTGATATGTGTGTGTGTGTGTTCAGGTGCAGATACACATATGTATGAGGATGAGTGAGCATGTGGAACCCAAGGGTCAATCTGGGCTGTTACTCTTCACTATCTACTTGGATTTTGAGACAAGTGTCTCACTTGGACCTGGGCTCACCAGTTTAGCTGGTCCAGGGATCCTCCTGTCTCTGTGCTGGGATGACAGCACATGCGACCACGCTACTATAAGTGCTATTTTCATTGTTTTACATAAGAACTGGTTTCTAACTTGGAAGTGGTTAGACCCTCACCTGAGGGTTTGAAGATGCAGTAGCCCAGCAACCCTGTCCCTCCCTGCCTAATGTTCCACCATATTGAATGCCATTTGTCAGCTTTGGCCTTTTCCCAAGCCATATTCAGGGCCCAGTGGGGAGACAAGTGGACCCCTAGAATTGCAGGTAGCAAGTTTAGGGGACAGGGTATAGATACTTGGAAGAAATGTCATTAAGCATTCCAACCATCCTCAATATGCCTCTAGACCTTCCTTTATTTTCCTGAGGCCAGTGATGCTCAGTCTTGTCATCATTGCCAAAACCACTGCCAGTGCCACTTGCTTCCCTAGTTACAAGAACCTTGACTTCCACCATTTGATCCCACCACCCTACCTGTAGCTAATCTCAGAGGGATCTGGATATGGTCCCCATGCAGTCCCTGCAGAGGGCTTTTTACAGCTCATGTCCGTGATACAGCTGTCTATGTGAGACAAGGGACATGATGGCATGATGGCCAATGTTTACCACCAGAAGTGACCTTCTTCCTTTGGTGGCTGGAGAACCATGCTCTTAGTAATCTGTACTACTTCTTGGAGGATCTTTGGTGGAACTGGTCCCACAGCAGTAAGAACGTACTTTGCATCACCCCACCCCTGGCTTCTTGCTTGGATGATCTTGCCTCTGATCATTGAATGTGTTCCCTTGGATCCTACACTCAGTTTGCTGCTTTTGGATTAGCTTTGAGGGGGTTCTGGGTTGAAGATGTTATCCTCGCTTTATAGCTATAGGAGAGGACATGGCTTATTAAAATGATATCTCCAGGGCTGCCTTGTCTAAGAGCCACAGCTTGCCTCTGAGAACCCTGTACCCCTACTACCCTGATTTTGACCTGTGAACTATAGACATATCACTCTAAGTCTCAGAGTCATGAGAACTGACCCAAATTGCCCATGTGTGCCTATCTTGGTATCATTAGGCATCATCTAGTCAGTCACATATACTGGTTTGGGCAGAAGCTGTGTTTCTTTTTCTGCCAAGTAGTTGCCAACCCTTTCCCTACACAGTATTCATTGGCAAGACAATAAAAGCATCCATGAATTAAAGACACAGTGAAATGACACTTGAATTCTCCAGGGAACGATTCTGCTATGATGGATAAATATGTTAATTACTCAGAATTTAACCTCCAGCTGCTGCCTTTGTGGCGCTTCTCCTCACAGCCTGAGTTTGGGGCCTTGGAGCTGCCTAACCCTGGGGAATATCCCCCATCCCTGAATTCTGGGCTTTTGTGTTCATGAGGCACCTGGGCATACAGCTCAAGCCCATTCCTAGGAGGCAGCAAGTATAGACAGGTAGAGATCCAGAGCTCTAGTACCCTGTGTCTTGGATTCAAGTCCCAGTGCTTAGGCATTTCCTGTGTCCCACATTTCCTAACCATTCAATGAGTTGTTCTAAAGATTAAATGTATTAATATGTGTAAGAGACTTCAGGGGAACCTACTGTGTAAGGGAAGCAATTGTTGTGTACTGCTTTGTTCCTTCCATAGGTTTTGCTGGTTTGTCCTTTTCTTTATTTTACTGCCACCTCCTTTCTTTTCTTGAGTAACTTGCTGCTCATTTTTTTTTCCTGAGCCTGATCTTAGCTCTCTCAACAGAGAGGCCAGAGGACATGAGATATTCATATAGACTTCTAGGATGTGAGTGGAAACTACCCATCAGTCCATTTTATTAACACATTTCACAAGTGTAATGGCTCAGTGTCTGTGACTTACCATACGAGCATGAGGGCTGGTGCTCAGATCCCCAGAATAAGGTAAAGGGCAAGCAGGCATTGGGTCACATGTAATCTTAGCACTGCGAAGGAAGAGACAGCAATTCCCAGGGCAAGTTAGCTAGCTAGACTAGTTGGCATTGGCAAGTTCCAGGTTCAAGACGAGACCCTGCTTCAGTAAATAAAATGGAAAACAACCAAGGAACATACCCAATGCATCTTTTAGTCTTTGCCTGAACATACATGTGTGTCTACACACATACATGCATTATGTATGCACACATAGTTCTTTTTCCTTTAAAAGGAGAATTAGGTATATGCTAGGTCATATGTCAAGAAGTGTGCCTACAACCTCCATGAAGACATGGCTTGTGACTCTCAGTACCTCCCTATGGGAAGCAGAATTACAAGTGAGCCACACTGCACAGCATGGAGTAGTGAATGTTTTGATAGGAAAGAGGATTTTCTCCACTGGAGCTGCCATACCACCTGCATATCTTGAGAAACACAGGGTCATGGGGTTCATAGTCTAAGTCCTGTGACTGAACAAGGCTTTGGTGACTCATGTGGGACATTGAACAACCCTTTTGGCCTTTCTAAGACTCAATTTCTAACTCTGAAAAGTGGGGATAGCTACTATAGGCTTATCATGAAAGTTGAAAGTGAGCACACGTCTGAAACACTCAGATCAATCATACTGCCAACTAAGGAAATGAGAAAGGAATCCCAAATGGGATGGTCCTCACCTCCAGCACAGCCTGGATCTCTGAACCTTCAATAATGGAATGAGATACCTAGTTTAAGATACCTCATACTTTGGGGGAGGATGGTCTCAGTTTGGTTTTTATTGCTGTGAAGAGATACTATACCATGACCATGGCAGATCTTATAAAGGAAAACATTTCATTGGGTCTGGCTTACAGTTCACAGGTTTAGTGTGTTATTGTCATGGCAGGAACCATGACACCATGAGGGCAGACATGGTGCTAGACATGGAACTGAGAGTTCTACCTCTGGACCCACAGGCAGCAGGAAGTGGCAATGACACTGGGCATGTCTTGAGCATCTGAGACCTCAAAGCCCACCCCCAAGTGATAGACTTCCTTCCACAAGGCCATACTTCCTAACAGTGACACTCCCTATGGCCTACGGGGGACATTTTTATTCAAAGCACCTCAAAGTGTGAAACAGCACCCTATTTATCCAAGTCCCCTTGGTTGCCACCTTTTCCATCAGGTCCTGTCTCTTGTAAGCCAAGCAGCTGGAGGGATGACTCCAGCCTCCTAAGAAACTAATCAAGGGCTTTCCAGCTCTCAGGTTGCATTCCAAAGGACCATGAAGTCTTGGCTCATGATTCTGGGATGGTTCACAGCTGGTAGGACTGTTAAGAGTGACAGGAAGATCCAGTCTCCATACCAGAAGTGAATTAATATCACCTTGACTTTATCTTCCCTGATAGGAAAAATTTCATTAACATTTGGTTAAAAAAAAAAAAAACAAAAAACAAAAATCAAACAAACAAATATACAACAGTTCAGTACCGACAAGTGAAGTAACCCAGCTACTGCTGCCTGGCAGTTTGTGTGTGGGTGGTAGGGTCACTTGTGGGTGGAGGGGATGCAGTGAGGATAAAGGAAACAACAGGAGGAAGGCACTGTGAATCTTAGGTGAAGAATTTGCCCTCCAGACTTTGTTCTGAGGCTTGCCTGCCCAAGACTGGGCTGTGGAAATGAATTCAGAAACTAGTTTCTCCAGCTGCCCCACTCCTAGAATATGGATTCTCTCCTCTCCTTATCCTCCTGTGTATTTCTGAACACAGCAAGACGTATCCTCAGTAGACAGTTGATGATGCCCAGCTCTGTCTAGGACACAGTGAAGAACGTGACCACCAAAGAACAAAAGCATTGGGAGATGGGTGGAAATGGCCACGGTGACAAGAGAAGGACAATGCAGTAATCTTCAAATCTCAACCTCTCTCCCCTTCTATCTTTCTCCTTCCCCATTCTCTCCTCCCTCTCTCTCCCTTTTTCTTCTTCTCAACCCCCTTTCTCCTCTCCCTGCCTTCCCCCTCTCTCCTCCTCCTCCTCCACCCTCTCTCTTCCTCACCTGTTGATCTTCACCTTCTACCATATTTAAAACGTGTTGCTTTTTTCACTGAAGTATGCCAGGGTAGCTGTTTCCCCTACTCTAAGTATCTCCTGTCTCTCCCTGCTGTCCTGTTGTAGGAGTATGGGATTACACACAGATACACACAGACACAGACACAGACACACACACACCACTGTTTCTGTTTTTTTTTTTTTTTTGTGGGTTCTAGGGATCCATACTCAAATCCTCACACTTGCAAGGCAAGTCCTTTATGCACCCAGTTATCTCTCTAGTTTACATTAAGGTTTTATTCCACATTGAGTTGTCAAGGAAATGGGTCCCTTAGATGAAGTGAGTAGTGTAGCATCAGGTAGAACCTGGGAGCTACACAAGAAAACCCTAGTGTGGGTTGTTTTCAAGGCAGAGTAAAGTTATTCAGCTGGGGTGTAGCAGTGGGAACTCTGAGGTGTGGTACCAAAGTTTAAGGAAGCAGTTCTCATGCATGGTAATATATAATACAGTCAGGAACAGGGTTCATTGGAAACTTTTAGCTCATCCCATTATAAACTGCCAAATGTCCATATCTTACTAAGGGGGGCATGAATCCAGAGGTCACATAGAAAGTTAGTAGTGGCAGCACTAAAACGGTAATACTATCGAGCTGTCCTGTCACAGAGTCTTTCCATCAGAACACATTTCCTCCCTAATTGGTTAGCTTTCATCAAGGCCCTTGACCTGTCCGAGTTTCACTAAGCAGCTATATTCTTTGACCTGTTAGGAAAGACACTCTTGGCAATTTGGTTTGACACTTGGCATCATGAGTCTGGAAGAATTGAAGTAATTCACTTCAAATTATAAGCTTTGGTAGATTCCAAACTCCAACCGACTCATTGGACAATCTAAACCAGTGCTTTCCAAAATGGAGTGCCCAGAAGAGCAGCATCACCTGGCAGTTTTTAAGGATGCAAACTCTTTCATCTGAGTTTGATTATATCCTCTTGGTGATTCTGACATATGCTCAGCTTTGAGTTGGTCTATGTCAGATAAGTTGATGAACCTTCCAGGTGTGCATCAGTCCTTCATTACTATGCTTTATAAGTCGAACCACCGACTTCTTGCCAGGAAAGAAACTTCAAGGTCACTGGCACTTCTTATCAGCTCAACTTCTGGTCATTCCTTTTGACTATGGGATTCTTCAGGAAGCCTGGCATGGGTGCCCCACCACCCAGTGGGGTCTCTGAGTCTGAGGGAAGCCTAATTGGTGTTGTTGAACCTTTTGGGGGGCCTGAGGGGATTTTGTGAATCCTGTCTGCTTTCATGCAGATTTGAGCAGTTTGATCCAGTCGAGTGGAAAATTAAAAACCCAGAAAAGAAGGAGACTTGAGACACCAAATGTTCATTGCAATCAGGGCACTTCCTGACTTCTATATACTGCACTTGGGAGACCATGAGAAGAGCTACTGTAATTTCCCACTTGATTCACTAAGTTTCTGTCTTGTGCTTTCCAAATGCCAGGCACTCTACTTTAGCAATGGGTATATAAAGATGAAGTGATATGGTCCCTGACCACAGGGAACTTGATGTCTAGTTTGATGTCTGATGGCAGTAATTTCTATCAGAGAAAATGTAGTGGCTTTTAATTGATGCATTCAACCTATAAGGTCTGGCCAATAGAACATTGCATAAAAATAATCCTCTGATTGCTCCATTGGCGATGGGTAGCTTTGCACACAGAGTAAGGCAGTGCTTTTCTGGTGGTGTGTGAAGTAGGATCTGATAGAGCCCAGTGCAAGGGGGGAGGGTCTGATGAAGACTTTCTTGTTTAATGAACCGTGTCACTGTGAACAGCTGTGGTGTAACCCAGCCAGACAACTATGCAAACCAGATGATGTCTCCAGTGGATTGAATCGACTTTGATTTGGTTTGGTTGGTTCTCCAAAGGCAAATTCTTCCAAGTTGGGTGGAAAATAAAAAGCAAAATCACCATTCCAACTTTGCTTTTAACTTTTAATTATTGGATGGCTTTTACTTTCAAGCCTTTGGAGAAAGCAGGGGATAGCTGCTACCCAGTTAGAGGCAAGAGAGGGCCAAGAATAATCATGTATCTGTAATAGCTATTAGTGTACTGTGCATAAGGCTTGCACTGTGTTTTGTTGATGAGCTTCCCTGTTGGTCTATAAGAGTTAGACCAAAACAAAGGTCATTCCTACATGAGTCCTCAAAACATCAGGGCTCCAGCTTCCCAAGCTGTCACCTTCTCTTACATGACACCAAATGTAAGTGCATAGCCGAACATCATGAATAGAAATGGGCTCCAAGTGAACTCTTCCAATTCCCTCATCACTGCCAGTGCCACTGTGGGTCATCACTAATGTCATAAAAAATCAAATAGAATATAATGTCATAACACATCTCTTCATACCTAGTTGGGTTACTACTGCTTCATGAAACTAATTTCATTTGTGTGTCTATGGTGTGGAATCTCTGAACAACATTGTAATAGCCATCAATGAAAGCTAACATTCACTCGGGCTCTTTTTCACATCCAAGGAAGCAAGACACTTGTGTTTGGTTTGCATGTGAGCACAAGATTTTGGACTGATGGTATAGGGGTGTCCAGAAATACTTGAGATCACCTGGATGCAAAGGGGATTTACCAAGTCTGTAACCCACACCAGCTGTAGACCAGAGGCAGGAGTGACATTGCCATGGTTATCTGTGCCTCACTGCAGGGGTCACTGACAAGTTTGTTGTGTTAACACAACCAAGTTGGCTAATGAGCAAATACAAAGCAACAGCTTAGAAGCAATTCTGGGGTTTCTTCCTGCTATTTTCTGAGCTGTTCAGCAGGGGTACAACTGACCTTTGAAATCTCTGAGAGTCTGTCATGAGGGAAACCATTAGATCTTTTCTCAGTTGGTTAAGCCTATAGAAGTTTGCCTCAGTATGGGAGACCTTTTCTTTCTGTGGTATCTGGACCTTTATGCCCATGGCCAGGCCACCTATAAAAGAAAGAAAAGGAGCTGAGGATGAAACCTTTTTCATGAAGTAGAATGTGTCTCAAAAGCTGGTAACTCACTTATTGCAGATATGAATGTGGATGAGGGGTAAAGCTACCCCATCAATGGATTTCAGCCTTGGTAAGACTCTGTATATCCAGTACAGACACCCGTACCCACAAAAGCAAGACTAGGTTTACCTAGGCTGCCCCTTACTACATGACTACATCTGATACTCTTTGATAGTTTGTTTTCTAGAATATTTTTTTACTTTGTATTTATTATTGTTAACTTTTTAAAAAAAAGATTTATGTATGTGAGTACACTGTCACTGTCTTCAGACACACCAGAAGAGGGTGTCAGATCTCATTACAGATGGTTGTGAGCCACCATGTGGTTGCTGGGAATTGAACTCAGGACCTTTGGAAGAGCAGTCAGTGCTCTTAAACCACTAAACCATCCTTCCAGCCCCTATTATTAACTTTTTAATTGATTCGTTGTGAATTTCACATCATACATCCTAGTCCCACTCCCTATCCCTTTGTATCTGACCTTCACCCTTGCAACCTACTGCACAAAGAAAATAAACCAAAAAGAAACCAAACCAAACCAAACCATCTTGTCATGGAAGCAGTAGCGTGTCACACAGCATACTCTCTTGACCATACATTTTTATTTACAGGTGTTCATTGCAATGAGTCATTGGTCTGGCTCGAGGCCTCTGGCCTCTGCTTCACCATCAATATTACATCCTCACTGGGACTTCTCTTAGATATCATATTGTTGCCCTGTGTCATGGAGATCTGGAAGCTTTGCATCTGCAAGATCAGTCCCTTCACGTGTTCCAGCAGTTCATAGATGGAGTGGGTGTTGAGGTGGGCTAACTTAAAGCCTTGGATCTTGGCCTGGGTGGCAGCTGACTTGGTCAGCTTGCCAGCTCACTCATACTCACACCACCAGGACTAGCTCTCCACTGCTTGCCCAGGCTAGCTCACCTAATGCAACAGCAGGCATGGGGTTGGGCCAGCTCTCCAGCTTTCATCTGTTTCACTCTGTTCTGTTTTGTTTGTTTCTCCTCCACTCTGTTCTATCCTCATCCCATTTGTAAAATGATGGCAAAGGCTCATTAAATCAATTTCAACTTCCACTAATAGGTTGCAACCCGAGACAAAAAACAAAAAAACCAAGAAACCAAAACAAACAAAAAAGCCAACAAAACACCAGATCAGATTATATTAAAACTCACTTTAAATCCCTAAATCCTATGAGTCCAATGTAAATCACCACTGTAATATTAGGGTATAAAATTTTATATGCTGCAGGCTCCTAGTTAAATTGTTGGCTGACTGAAAACCATCTGTTATTAATTCACTCATTCACTGGGTCTGTCATTCATTCCATTCATTACTTAGGAACCAGGTATTATGTGAGGCCACGCTGTTCTCAAGTAAATAAAACAGAGGAGCCCTTGCCTTTGAAGGCAGGTTCCCTGGGGTTGCCACCTTATCAGCAGCTCCTTGCTTATGGTTTCCTTTGAAAGAGAAAAGCCGTGAACAAGGAGTCCATCACACCATTCCTGTGCTATTGAGTGAAATATTTATCACTGAATCCCGGTCCACTGGCAAGGAGCGTCATGTCCTGCAAATGACCTCAGAATGAACATAAACCAAGATGCACCATGCTATGGAAGCCCCGTTTCCTCTTGTTACCCCCTCCCCAACACACACACACACACACACACACACACACTCTGTGCAAGTAGCTTAAAGGGAAGAGAAATGTTCCCTAATTACTTGTTGTATATTGATTTGTCTTGTCCATGGACCACTAATCCTGCAGACCAACTTGCAGGGCCTCATAAATGAGATTGCTCAGAGTGGAGAGCTAATCAGATTTCCCACATTTAGCTCAGCTCTCTGTTAGACTTTAGGGAAGCTCAGCATACAGGCTCCTTTAACCATTTCCCCACCTGAGGTGACCCTTCATAGGGCCACAGCGATGCAGATGAGTTGAATGTGAGATGAAGGCTGGAAGCTGGATCTTCCTCTAGTCTCAGCATCCTCAAGCTGCTCCCTAAAGACCCCTCCCCTTCCCCTCTATCCATTTCTGGATCCACTTTCTGCCATTCTTCACTTGCTTTGTGTCCATCCTCTGTACTTTCATTTCCTGCTGCTCTTCATTCCTCATTTGAGCAATGAGATAGCCGTTTAAGCATTCCCGTAAGGGGCTCTTGTGTCCACAGGTCCTTGTGGGTCCTTTTGTCTGGAATGCCCTTCCTTTCCATGCTTTCCCCTCACTGCAGCACTCTTAACACCAAATAAAGTGAGTGCCCTTCTCCTCAGAGTCTCTTCCCCTGAGCTAACAGGACTGGCTGCCATCTAGAGGACTGTGCACTTCTGAATTGGATACTGAGCTCTGTGATATCAGTCAAGGGACTGGATGTGGCACTGTGACATTCTGGCTCAATTATCATACTACCTGAGGGCCAGAAAACCCAAACCCTGTCAGGGTTGTGCCTGGTGGGTCCCCTGAGGTAATCTGTTGGAAAGACAGCTGACTTTAATCAGTAGGAGAAGGACCTGGGAAACGAGCAAGGTTCAGCTATTTAGTGTTTTCAGAAGAGCACTTTCCTCCGGTGCCTGGTTTGCAGAGGCTGATCCTTAGCACTTGAAATACTGGGATTTGTCCTGTGACTCAAGTCTGTCCCAGCCTTTTCTTTGACAGATGAACAAGCCAAGGTCCAGAGCCAACGTAGCTTACACAAAGTCACCAAGAGTTGTGACCACCCAGATAAGGGGGATTAGTTGCTTTGGCTTTGGGAAACAGAGCCTAGTTGCCATTTCTCCTTCCTCTCACTGCCACTGTCTTCTCTTAGGTCTCCTTTTCCTTCTCTAGAGCTGAAAGACAGGGATGAAGGAGCAGCCATTGCCATGGAAACCAACTGAAAGCACAGTCAGACTGTTTTCTCCATGGTTGTGGCTCTCTGGCGGCAGCTGCAGGTTCCAGTGCTGGGCCTTAATGGGGGCACTGGGACCATTCACCGTACTTAGTGAGAAGGCTGCTTAGGAACCTTGACATGCTCCAATATAAATCGCACGGGCTCCGCAAAGAGGGACCATGCAGGCCTGGAGTTCTTTGCCTTCTCCAAGCAATCTCTCTCTGCCAGACTCCTAACAGAGTGTGTGGATGCTTTGAGAAGACTTTGGTCTTTGGACACCGGACAGAGAGTGGCTGTGATGAGAATGTTCTGTTTTTCAGTCTAACTGAAGAAAATCTGAACTGAAGATAGAGTTGGGGGAAAGAGTAAAGGAGAGAACCTATTTCAGTCTCCCAAACCTTCCATTTATTTATTAAGGTGGGGATTTCACAACAAATAGCCTGTCCTGTTCACGTGGTCCTGGGAAGAGAAGGGGCAAGTTTTATGGGATGGTTCTATCTGGTCATCTCATCTCTCCTTCTGCCTCAATGCCTATCCTGATCTCTCCTGTTTATAAAGTGCTCTGGAGAAGCTCCCATTCTAATTCATTAATGTCCTCCTAATAGCAGGTGTGGGGTGGAGAAGAGAATATTTCTCTTGTTGCCTCTGAAGCTCTTCTGTCTATGGGCTGAAGCTCAGAAACAGCTGAGGTTGATGGGGTGAGCTTTGAACTTAGACTTCAAGTCTCAGTCTTTTATGATTGATGATGATGAAGATGGTGTATGTGTGTGTGTGTGTGTGTGTGTTTGTGTGTGTGTGTGAACACATGCATGTGCCCTATCATGGCACATATGTGTAAGTCAGAAGACACCTTTGGAGACTTGGTTCTCTCCTTTTGACCTGAGTTCTGGAGATGGAAGTCCAGTTGTGGCAAACACTTTTTACCTGCTGAGCCATCTCACTGGCTCAAATCTCAGTCTCTCTCTCTCTCTCTCTCTCTCTCTCTCT
>NW_022196915.1:10455625-10510953 GCF_008632895.1 Mastomys coucha | reverse complement strand
TCTCTCTCTCTCTCTCTCTCTCTCTCTCTCTATCTCTGAGACAAGGTTTCTCTGGGTTTCTCTGTGTAGCCCTGGCTGTCCTGGAACTCACTCAGCAGACCAGGCTGGCCTTGAGCTTGAGATCAGAGATCCACCTGCCACTGCCTCCTGAGTGCTGGCATTTCTTACATAACCAGGTTGGTATGTTGCTTATAGAACATGATCTCCATAAGCTGCTAACATGCATGGTATCTGAGACAGCTGCTCAAGGCTGGCCAGGAGTGCCCTTGGGTCAATACCTCTGACATTACCCCTCTAGCGGTTGAGTCAGGGGTTAGAAGTAGGGGTTTAGGATTGCAGCAGGGGTACTAGAGAGTCACCAATGGAATTTGGTCACTGGCTTTTTTTTTTTTTAACAAGCAGCACAGTGTGACTGTGATTGCACACTGGTCTAAAGGGTCAGCTCCAACATTTTTTTCAAAGGTGCCAAGTGAAGCCCTGCCTCTACATCTTTGTGCCAATCACCTACACCCCCATGTTGTCACTGCCCCTGAAATCTCCACTGTCACACTACCAGAGAGTCAGAAAGCCCAGACACTGTTTGTTGTGTATATCTGATGGGGTCTCCTGAGGTGATCTGTAGAAATGACATCTGACCTTTATCAGGTGAAGGACCTGGAGTCTCACTGCTCTGGGTGATGCATAGACTACCCATGAAGATCCAATTCAGATGCATCTATATCTAGGAATGTGCTTCAGCTCCAAACTGCATATCCTCTGCTATTAGGGCCTATCAAGGGAGGAAGGAGGAAAAGGAGAAGTTTTTCCTATGTGGCTGGTAGAGAATTGTAATTAAGTCAAGTAATCAAGGCTTCAGTTGTGGCCTGGGGAGATAGTTCAGTAGATAAATGCTTGCCATGCAAGCCTGGAGACTAAAGTTTGGGTACCAAAAACCTGCATAGAACAATGTGCCTGCATGTACTACTAGCACTTGGGAGGTGGAGTCAGCCAATCACCTAGGGCAAGCTGGGTAGAAAGACTAGCCAAATTGGTGGCCTCTGGATTCAGCAATCAAAGGAGTTACTGACATGAACCTCTGGCCTATGTTTAGGGAGTGTATGAAAAAGAATTGACTAGATGTTGTGGGTACTTACTTTATGATCAGATACTTAAGGCCATTATTTCTGGGCACATGTGTGTGTGTGTGTGTGTGTGTGTGTGTGTGTGTGTGTGTATTTGTCTTCACTAGGCCTCAAGCATGACTCCACAGCACAGTGCTTAACCCATTCACCTGCACCCTCACCCATACATAATGCACCCCATAGACATGGACACATATGCACTTGCATATCATACATACATACATACATACATACATACATACATACATATGTACATACATACACAAGTCAGAAGGGAAGAAAAAGAGGTGTCTGAAGCTTTCAGATTATAGGTAGGAAACTGAGAGCAGAGGGAGGTACTGTACTGCTCATACTAATGTTCAGCAGAAACTCTTGAGCTTTGAGCTTCAGGCTTCTGTCTCTGCTTCTTGCTCATCACTGTCCCAGGACCAGGCCTGCTCCTGGGACATCATCCTTTGACACTGTGACTGTGAATCACATAGAAAAGATTCAGGTAGAGGGTGTAGGCATCAGCCTAGAGAATAGACTGTAAGGAACACTGAAGCTAGACAGGGTTGGAATGGGAGGGGCCTCCTTTCCAAATCACTTGACTCCAGCCACTCAACCCTCATCAGGGCAGTAGGAGTTATGAAAGGATTTGTATCTGTCTTATCCCTCAGGGAACCATGCTTCATGTTTAGTATTATGTCGGGAAAGAGGCAATTTTACTATTGATGCCTTGGTTGGTACATGTTTAGGTAAGTATGCATGTATGTATGTAAGTTTGTGTGTACCTGGAATCATGGAAGCATAGCACATCTTTGGTTGTCTTTCTCAGATAGAGCTGACCAGCTCTTTTCTTTTTGAGAGACAGTCACTCACTGGCCTAGAAGCACAAGGATCTGCTGGTGTCTGCTTCTCCAGCACTGGCATTATAAGCATATGCGACCATGCCCCTGCCATGGCCAAGCCTTTCTTTCTCAAAGCTCAAGACTTTCTTTACACGTGTTTAAGGATTAAACACAGGTCCCCATGCTAGCAAGGCAAGCACTTAGCTGACTGGGCCATCCCTCTGGATTTGTTTTTGATTTTTTTTTAATAGAAACTCCTTAGACAGGCTTATTTTGCTATTGGGAAGTACCAGCCAGCCTTCAACCACCTGGGTTATGGAAACATCTGGAGAGTGTCATTTTGACTCAGAGGCTAGGAACATGTGAAGACTTGTGTGTTCATATGTGTGCACTTCCCTTTGTGAGTTGCACATGTCATGGAAAAAATCCTTCCTAAGCTAAGTCACGGGTGCAAAAATGCCGATCTGGTTGGATATAGTAAGAAAATACAGTTTTGATAACAACAACGACAACAACAAAAGAACCAAAAAAGTATATTTATATACTCAATTGACATGTGGTTGTTTTGGGTGTGGAAAAGATAACAGATAGCTTGGCTTCTTTGGGTGAAGAAGAGAAAGTGGCTTTTATAGACATGGGCAATAGCATGGCACATGGGCACAGGCTGCATCGTCCATTTGGAGGATTCAAACCTGATTTTGCCGCCTTTTTATTTGTGATCTTGGGCATCTTTCTGATACTTTGAATGTGAGTGGGAACTGAGAATTCATTCACAGTTTCTCCTTAAGAGCCTTTCAAGGATAAGGTAACCTGGTATCTTATTGAGGAATAAGGCCTGCAATATTGAGCCTTCCGGTCTTAGACTCAGATCAGGTACAGGCCTGCATGTTGGTGGATACACAAAGTGACCCCCTTGGGCTGCTATTTTGGTTGGCATGTCAGTGTTAGGAAACCACCAGCTGGATGGCTTCATCTCCCCAGTTGTGTCTGGGAGCAGCCGGTGGCGTCATCTTCATTGTGGTGATCTGGAACAGCTGCTGGGATTTAAGCGTGCACTTAGAGGAATTACCTGGGATCGTAGCCGGCCTTACTAAAAGGGAACACATTTCTGTAAGCCGAGCTAATGTCTGTGGCTGGAGCACAGGGGCTTTCCTTTCTGCAGCAGGAGAGATATCAACAACAGGACCAGGCTGCCTGCAGAGGCTGCTCTAAATAGGAACCATGATTTCTTCCAGGATGCGCTTAGCTTAGACTCAGGTTGGAGAGACTATGAAAAGACTGGGTATGGTCAAGAGATGTATTTTTCATGTCAAATGCTTAAAGTCTCTAGGTAGCTCTAGGCACCATGGAGTAATGGATATTTGGCCACACCTTGAAGATTACTCCATAAGCACATTCCATGCTGTTTCCTTGTTTATCTTTGTCACAGTTGTCTCCTGAGGTAGTCCCATCTCTTCAAAGCCCTGGTAGTCTGTAGTTGCTTGCCTGTGGCCCTACATAAGTTGGGGATACTGCGCCCATCTTCTGGTGACTTTATCTTCTTGTGAGATGTGAGCTACGAACTCACAATTACTAGACACAAATAAAGAGTATAGAATTGTCAAAGTAAAATCGAATTTAAGTGAAGTCGATGTATAGAGGTCTGATAGAAATGCCCGTGGAGCTTGGAAAGACAGAATTTGTAAGCCTGGGAGACATTGTCCCTGAATGAGCCTAGTATGTCTCTGTTAAGTAGTGCAGCAGATTCAAACAGCCTCTCCAGCAGCCAGCCCTGCAGCCCATGAACCTGGAGCCTCCTGCAATATAAATACTTGGAAAAGAAGAAGACAGTGGATTTTCTTTATGTGTCATTTTACAGACTAAAAGGGGATGGATGTATCATGTTGGCCTGGCCAGGTCAATTTTGTACCAACACTGGCTTCTCAATGGCTTCCAGCTTTGGCCTTGGTTGCTGAGTTGTTTCCAAGCATGTTGCTCTTCAAGAGCAATATGCTGTATTATTGGTGAAACATCCTTTATGCATAAACTGAGGCAGGTAGCTCTGGGCAGCCTAACCTGTGTTAGGGGACAGCCACCACTGTTCATCTGGTTCCCTAGCCCAGCCCACCACCACTGCTTGAATAGGCATCTGTGATGGTTGTCTAAAAGCCTATTGGCATTCCCTCCTAGCAGTCCCCTTTCCCCTTCCCAGCAAAAGCATGCTTCTTGAAGCAGCCAGTAAGGATCTGTCTAAGATGCTTTTCTGGTCACATTAATTTCCGTCTGAAAGCTTGCCAGTTGTCCCCATTGTACTTAGAAGAAAATCCTTGTCATGCAAATCCTTAAGAAAGGAAATCTTCAGAAAGAGACTCTTACAGGACTTACTGTGGCTTGTGTGACCCAGGTTTTTGTTCTGTGTTGCTGCTGAAGCAACCAAGCTCTGCCCCTGGGGCTCACTGGATTTTTGGAAGCTCCCCTTTTTACCTTTGCACTGGTTTTGCTTATTTCCCTCCAGCTTGCCCTTTAAAGATCTCACTATCAGCATGCCAGGTTGGTCACTCCCTTTCAGGGTGTCTATAACAGCCGCTGAACCTTTCTCTGTCTGTTTTTTTTTCTTTTGTCTGTTTAACAGACTATCTATCTGCTATGGTTTATATCTGGAAGGTTTCCCAAAGTCCTGTGAGTTAAAAGGCTTGATTCCTTGCCCATGATGGTACTGGAGGAAATGCAGCTATGTATGGTGTGCCCTTGAAGAACATTGTGAGATTCTTTATTATTATTATTATTATTATTATTATTATTATATATTTTATTTACGTTTCAAATGATATCCCCTTTCCTGGTTTCCCCTCTGAAAAAACACCCTATTCCCTCCCCCCTCTCCCTCCCCCTGCTCACCAACCCACCCTCTCCCACTTCCTGGCCCTGGCATTCCTCTACACTGGGGCATAGAGCCTTCACAGGACCAAGGACCTCTCCTCCCATCGATGACCGACTAGGGCATCCTCTGCTACATATTGATTCATATACATAGTGAGATTCTGATGTCTGTCTCTGTCTCTCCCTCCATCTCCATGTCTCACTTCATCTGCCATGATTTGAGTAGCTTGTCCTACCCGAGGCCCATGAGCCCTGGGGCCCAATTAGCCACGGATTGAAAACACTAAAGCATTAGAAGCCTTTTCTTATATAAGTTGATTTTTCTTATTTGGTATAGTAACAGAAAGCTGACTAGCACACTGTGTCTTTCCTCTATCCACACATGAGTGCTACTTGGGAACAGCCACACTTGGATTTTGATTTACATTTTTGTGTACTATATACCTTGAGGTCCAAGACCACAAGGAGGACAGCTCTGGAGGTGTTGCTACAGGAGAATTCAGGGATGGATTACCCACCCTGTTGTCTCCAACCCTTGCAGGATCTAAGGACATGTTCACAGGATGCCAATAATCAAGAGACCTTCAGATTCTAAGCTTTCCTGGCAGGTTCTGCCATGCTTCCCACTGGCCAAGACCACCAGTGACAAAATTAGCTCTGAGCAACTAGCCAGATGTTTCCATCTGCAGAGGCATATTATGCCTAGGCTCATAGTAGAGGAAACTTTTTACTCATAAACAGAGCAAATTTATAGTGGAAATCAGTGGGAGGGAATAAATATGAATCCCCATGAAGTCATTTTGTGGGCTGCTTTATAGATTGTAATCACCCATTTAGAGTTTTCAGGCTATTAATTTTGTTTGGAGAGAACCTCAGGACTCTTGGGGGCAGATTTATTAAGTCTGTCATGTCACACTCATGGATCTAGGCCTTGAACCCCTGAAAGGTTTGGAAAGAAATTAACAAGCTACCTCTGGAGGAGTTGGGGCTCCAGCATCCTTTTCCTGTAGCTCTCTTGGACATGGATTTTAAAAACACACCTGCCCAGTGTTTACTGTCTTTATTTTGCCTCAGGCTGTAGCTTCTCCTTGTGAGTTGAGGCTGTTAAGTTTTACTTTCAGCAAGTTGCAGTAGGAGTCTGTCTTCTGAGAACTGGGTGAGACCTAAGGAAGAGCAGTCTGAGTCAAGCAGGTCTGGGTAGACTCCAGCTAGGCTATTTGGCTTAAGATTGCAAGATAAATGTACCACTGATAAATTTGCTCAAACTTCCCTTTCTTTCTCTATAAATAAGACCAGTGCCCCAGCCTCAGAGATGATAACAGGGGTAAAGGAGATGAAATAGAAAAAGTACTTAGTATTCAAAATGATTTAGTTCATACAGTGATGGGGCTGATTGGTGATTCAAAGTAAGGCTGGTACAGCAGGAACAAAGGGGAATGTAAGAGCTATGATGCTGGTCCCCAACTGTGTCACTGATGTGGTGGATGACCTTGGACATCATAGCCTCTCTGATCCCAGATCTTTTGCATTAGTGAAATGAAATGTTTGGCTCAAATTGTCTCTTTGCTAATGGTGGGGTCTGTAGACCAGTATCACCTTTTTGACCAGTTAGAATTATAGATTCTAAGGCTCTGTTCTAATTCCCCTTGGGGAGGGATGGGCTCCAACTTCTGCATCTGGATGAGTTTTCCAGATGATTGTGGGCAGACTGAAGTCTGAGCATCATCACTGTGATGATTCATTGTGGCTATGGTACTAGTTCTCTAGTTTTCCTGGCAGTGTCACTTCTAGAGCCTCCCTCCTTGGGGTCTTGGACCAAAACAGGGAATGAAACAGTATACTGACCAAGATTCAGTTGAGGTTGGGCTCACAGGGCTTGATGTAGTGTTAGAGTGCATGGTCTCCACTTTCTGATTTCTCAATGGGATGACCTCGGTCTCCTCCTTGCCTAGTGACTTTAGATGAGGTAAAAAACTCATCATTTGGAAAGCACACTGACATGTGGGCCATCAGGGTGCTTGAGGGTGGGGCCACATATAACTATGTGGGAGATGGGCTGTCTCTCTCTCAGCATCATCCTTAGTCTCACGATACCATTTTGCTTGAGGCTATGTGTGAAGAGGTATAAGATGAGAAGTGAGGACTCAGGTCTGTGCTCTGTGACCTTGGACAACTCACGTTAACTCAGAGTTCACGATGCTGCCTCATTATAAAAGGAGGATTGGCATGCTTTTTGCTACTGAGCCTTTTGAGTACCAAAACTGGATCAAATTCTGAGAGCACAGCAGAGGAAGACAGCTGAATCCCTGCTCAGTCTTCACCACTTCCTCTGAGCACTATGCTTGCTGTGGACTTTCATGAGATGATACATAAGAGAAGTTATTGTAGTTGTTAATGATTATCATGTTATCTACCCAGACTCCAAGTGTATTAAGTGTTGTTTGTTTGCTTGCTGAATATGTGGTTGACTCATTCTCAGGAGGCATCTACGTAGTTAAGAGCTGGGCCTGCCTGGACAAGAACCGTGACTGTGATAGACAGACCTGCTTCTTTGGGATTTGCTACCCACTATGTCCTCCAACTGGTGGGTTCCCCTTTGCTGTTTTGGGCCATCATTGCAGATGTTTCTACAAAGATACTGTGACTTGATCCAAACTGTCTTTGCCCATTGCTGCTTATTTTCTCCCCTGGCCTTTTTTATTTTGTTTTGTTTTGTTTTGTTTTCAGTGAGGTACATGACTACATTAGGTATATTAGGGGCTTGCTGAGGCAAAAGGATACAGCTACAGGGGCAGGAATGGAAGAGAGAAGACCCCTTCAGGTGGTGATTGTACCATTTGTCTTTTAGAAAGGTGGATTAAACACTTACTGGGGGACTGCACTTGGCCCAGTCCTTGAGCTGACTGCGCACAGGGAAAGTCTACCTGAGCTGACTGCGCACAGGGGAAGGCTACCTGAGCTGACTGCGCACAGGGGAAGGCTACCTGAGCTGACTGCGCACAGGGGAAGTCTACCTGAGCAGATCACCTGTGAAGGTCATTGCAGACCACTGTGTGGACTCTGCTCACAATTCTGGTTTGGTCATTCTTTCTATCAGAACCTTGTGGATATCTGTTTACAAGCCACATCTCTGGAAAGGCACAAGGAGGAAGAAAATGAGGTCTTGGGCTCTCTATTCCAGGAGTTTGCTTTTGTAGATGGCAAAGTGAAAATAAATTATGGGGGCAAAACACTTTGTCATTCATAAGAGGCCCAGTAGAATTTGGAATTTGAGACTTACAGGCAGATGGATAGGAAATGCTGTCTCGGGCTGGAATAAGGAAGAGATCCATGGACTGGGGCAAGGTCTTAGAGGCTAAAAACATAAGCAGGTGAATTTTGTAAAGGAGAAAAGAGAGAACAGTCTCAGACAGTGCGAGGTCACTGGAAGATCCATAACTGTGCTCCTCGTAGAGGTTGGCATAGCTTACGGCCTGGTGTATACTATTTCTTTTATTTTTAAATCTTCTGACTGATGCTCTCTAAGGAGTGAGTAAAGTTCAGAGTGATTTTGAGTCATTTCATGTCAAGGACATATGAGAAGTTGGTAAAGCTCAGCCACACCCCTCACTCTTTCCTCTCTACAGTGACTTCCTGTTGAAACCAGTTTATCCCACCCAACCCCATCCCACCCTACACTTGTTGTATATAATAAATGTGCAGAGGCTCTGGATGTTGTGTAGTTGTTCCACTTCATCAGAATGCTCATACCACCAGACCTACAAATGTATCTGACTCAAGACCACATTTGTATGTGTGTCTGTCCTTTTTCCCTCCTCTCACCACAACAGCCTGATTTCCAGGACCCGAGTCACAAAGGATGCAAAAAATCATCTATGTGCTCACTGAGTGATTGCCCGCTTTAGGATTCTTCAAATAAGATAGGTCTAAGAAACCTACCAGCCATTAATGATGTTCCCACCAAGGTGGCCCTGGACATTTCAGAGTTTATTTGGGTTTGGGTTATGTTAACCTTGGGCTGCACAGGGACCTTGGAACTCCCAAGTAACTATGTATGTGTATCATTGGTCCCTCTCCCAAGGTACCATGTAGACACCCTCCCATCAAGTGCCTTGTCCTTGTTGCTAATCATCCTACAACTCCTTGCCTCTCTTTAGTCTGGAAAGAATTTTTAACTGAGACCTCAATTGTTCCCAGACTTACTTCTTCAACAAGCCCCAACTGAATAAACTGGAAGCCTTTCCCATCAAGGCATCCATCTTTTGTCTTCACCACGTCCTTCCAGTAAAACCACTGGCTTAATTTGAGTAACCTACATAGAAGATAAATGTATACTGAACATGGTTCTGTCCACCTCTACAGAGCAAGAATCCATATGTATGTCAGCCAGTTTTCAGCTTAGAGCAAATGTTAACTAGGTTTAAATATTGACTCACTCAAGGGGGCAGCTTTCAACTGCTGGGTGGACTTGAGACAAATTCAAGTGGATTTTGCCCATCCACCTCTAAAATCTCCATTTGTAAGTATACTGTCATAACCACCCCCATCCACCCAGAAGATGTATCTTCTAAAACCAAGCTAGGAGAAAGGGTCTTCCTCCCATTGGCTCTCATAGTGATCTCAGCTTCATGGCCTAGGGACTTATTGCTCTAAGGAACCATGTTAAAGGAACGTGGGGATATGGGTACCAGAACCTGTAAAATATATGTGTTGACTCTCTTTTGGAATATGACAGATGTCAAGGTGTACTCTGTCACTTCTCAGAGTCCCTGGTTGAGAAAGACAACTGCAGAGTGAAGATGATGGCCTTACTATTTCTCAGTCTTATTTGTTTCCCCTACCGGCCCTTTCCCGTTCACACATTTTATTTTCCTGGGCAGGAAAATCAGACAGTTGGCTAAGAAAGCCTTGGTCTATCGGCATGCCCCATTGCTGCTTAGTGTTGGTTTGTGGCATCATTCATTTGGGACAGGTTGTGATGATATGATGGAAGATGACAGTCTGGTCTCTAGTGTCAAAGATCATATCCAAAAATGCCAATCAAGTAATTTAATGTAAAAACTGACACTGTTCAATACAATGGGATGGGGGTGGTCAGAGCTGGTGAGGCACACATCACAGTTTCTCATTCTCCATTTTACTGTTGATGAAAATCAAAGATTATGTATATGTATGTATATATATGTATATATATACATATATGTGTGTGTATATGTGTGTATAGATACATAGATAGATAGATAGATAGATAGATAGATAGATAGATAGATAGATAGTGATTGAAAGCAGGAGTCCTGGAAAATCATTTCATTGGCTCAAACTCTGTGACCAGGGCCCAGAAATTTGCTTTTCTAATGGTTCCAATGAATACTGGTGCAGATGCTGTTGGTCTGTGCACCACAATTAGAGAAGTTAGATTACAGAAATGAGGAACAAGGCTTGTGGTGTCTGCTTTTGGTCCCCATTGGAAAGTTAAGGAAATCCTGAGAAGCATGGGGTTTGGACCGAACTGACTTTGCTTGTGGGTATGTTTAGGATGAAGGTTGGGTTGGGGAAGTGGATAGTATATTAGGTAGAAGTCTTTGGGGGGAATCCTCTCCATTTAAGAAGCACCTTCACTTGGCTTCAGGATGTATCAGGAGACAAAGCTGGTCAAGAGAAGGGAACCCTGAAGAATGAGAGAAGATCTAAACCTACCCTAGAGGGGTAAAAAACGGGATAGTCTAAAAAAGGTACACAATATAGTCTTGAGAGATGGGGCTATTGTACACTTTGATCACGAGAGAAAGAACAGGTCAGTCTGCCCAGGTTTCTCAACACCCTCAGAACTGAACTCCTATGTTCATAGCAGAGTATTATTTATTTCTATCTGAAAAAAAAAATAAATGAAGAAAGTGAGGAGTTAAGTAATATGCACAATGTGTGTGTTGGGGGAAAGAAAAATTCAGAGGCACAACCCTCCTCAGATCTGGATTTACAAACTAAGAAAAGTTGGTAAAGAGGGGCTTAGAAATCCGAGGCCATAGGGAAAAGCACCCAGGTCTTTTTTGGGCTAACATTGTGGACCACAAGGATGTCTGGATAGCATCTCTGCCTCCCACTTCCCTGAGAAGACAGTTAAATGAGCTAACACTTGGGAAGGACCCATCTATCACTGGCAAGCACATAGTGCACCCTTAAGATTTAATCACCCTTCTCTACTTGACTCTGCAACCTGCTCCCAAGCCAGTGAGGCAGGATGAGAGGTGGTCATTCTTTCTCTTAATTGGCATGGGCTAGCCACCAGGCTCCCTAAACTCACCTAGATTGGGCTTTCAGATGGACTGAAAACATTAAGGTGTTGTGAGATGCCCCATTACTGTGATTTAAAAGCATCTCTGTGCCTCCCATTTCTTTCTTACTGGATTGCCAATTTCTCAGAGAATTAAACATTTAGTGCCCAATAAGATATTTTTCCTATGCCAAACACACATAGAAATGTACACTTAACCCCCAGGGGCTCAGTTAGAGTACACTCCAAGCCTACTCCTGCTCATTCTCTGATGTAGGTGGTGTCTTGGTGGTTGGTGAGATGAAAGATAATGGCTGAAGTGTTTCTCTGAAAGTGGAAGATGGAAAGAAGCAGAGTCTGTTGTAAGGAGGAAGGCTAAAAGTGGGTGCAAGAGGAAACATAAGCCCTCTGAACTGATTGGGTTTACCTAGACACAATTTACAGAGAGCCTTGGAAGAAATTCATTCCTGATGGTGATTGCCATCCTTCACCATTTCTTATGGAATCAAGTTCGCACTTGAAAGTTCTCTCTTATTCTCAGCATGGCTGCTTGAGAGAATCAGGTCATTTGTAAGTCAAAATTTCCACAGAATACAAAACAGGTAAATTTGCAGTTCTGGAGGAGCCTTCACTGGCTGAGAGGATGGGCTCAATTGAAGGTAGAGTTCCTCATTTCCTGGCTGAGTATTGCCTGTGAGGGCTTCTCATCTCAAAGCAACAAAGGTGCAGCAGGTAGAGGATGAACCTTCCATTTTTATAAGTCAGTGGAGTCTTGATTCTCCGAGAATTCACACCGGGTGTGGCCATCTTTGTGTTATCTGTGGGCTGTCTGGGAATTCAGGCTTACAGACTTACTGGAGATATTTTGTAAAGTCCAGTGCCCAGGGCCACTAAGTGAATTGGGATCCCACCCTGACCCCATGGCCAACCAGTAAGCTCCCCAGTACCACGGCACTGTGAACCAGTAGGGTTGTGAGTCAGGATCTGGGCAAGGATCTCAGAAGTTTCACCTCAAGAAGCCAGGGCAGAGAGGATGCACTGGCTTGCAAGATGCCTCTGCTCCCGTGTCCATCAGTAGGGAGTCAGCAGCAAAGTCTTTATGAAGGCAGGTGTTGTGAACTCTGAATCTGTTACTAACGAGGAGACAGTAATTGAAAGATCATGCCCTCTTCATTTAAGAATGCCTTGCTTATTAATAAGATGCACTAACAACTTAATACCTGCATTTTGGGCAAGATTGGGGGTGAGAGTAAATGGTATTAAATATATATTAAAATCTGCAGAGTGTGAGCTAGACTGCAATTAATTTCACAGTCACTGTATATTGGAAAATGTGTGATTCCTCGAATTGAGTTTAACCACATAATGATATGGTGCTTCACATAAACTAACTCATTTAATCTTCACAACACCTCTATTTGTGAACAGGTGCCCCAGTCTCCCCATTCTACTGGAGAGAGAGTTGAGGCTTAGAGACAGATTACATAACTCATCCAAATGCACAAGACAGTCAGTAGTGAGAACACAATTACAAGCTTTGTTTTCTAAAGCACCTCGGACACTCTATTGAGAGCCAAGGCCAGACTTTCTTCAGCTTACTTCTCATTGACTCTTAATCAGGGTCCTGGGTCCTCTGAATGCCAACACATTACACTGCAAGGATATACCAGACTTAGGGAGTATCTAAGAATGAAATTGAACATTAGACCCCCTCACTTGCCCTTGAGATTCTGGGATTGCGTTCTTTAACACTGTAAAGGCTGAGCATGAGACACACAGTGAGTGACCAAGCTGAGAAGAGCGCTCATGACACCAAGACAGGGCTGCTTACTCAGTTCTTGGATTTTCTTTTCATGCATCTGAGAGTTTTCTTGAATATATGTAGGAGTACCACAATGGGCCTGGTGCCTGTAGAGGTCAGGATGGAGAATTACCTCCCCTGGTCCTGCTGTTGTAGACAATTTTGAGCTGCCATGTGAGTGCTGGGAATGAAGCCTGAGCCCTCTGTAAGAGCAGCAAGAGCTCTTAACTTCTAAGGCATCTCTTTAACTTCCTACTTCTCAGTGGTTGTATGTGTGTATATACGCATATATGTGTATGTGCGTGTGTTTATGTATGTGTTTATGTGTATGTGTGTATCTATATATATATTTGTGTGTGTATGTATATATATATTTGTGTTTGCATATGTGTGTGTGTGTGTGTGTGTAATTAAAGACAACCACGAGTGTCCTCTTTCTCATTTTGAGACAGAGCTTTTCATTGGTTTGAAACTTGTCAATTAGGATAGATTGTCTGGACAGAAAGTACCAGGCTTTGACCTATCTCTGCTTCTTTAGTGCTGGGATCACAAACATGCATGTGCCCACCTGCATTGTTTGTGTTTGGTTCTAGACACCAAATTCACATCCTTATGCACACACTGCAAGTACCACACTGATGAAGCGCTCTCTCTCTCTCTCTCTCTCTCTCTCTCTCTCTCTCTCTCTCTCTCTCTGACCTTCAGGAATTCTTTTTCCTTGTTGGATACAGCTTTTGAAAAATAATCTTTTTTAGTGGACCTGCTTGTTGCTAGGGGTAAGGGAGAAGGCTGGAGACTTTGCCGTTCAGAATTCTTGGTGCTGATTTGAGTCTGGAGGCTCCATGGGAGCAGACCAAGGTGGGGAGACTACAGAGCCCTCCCATAGTGAGACCCGTCAGAGTTTTGGAGCCAGCTTCTCTAGCACAGACCTGCTCTGTCTGGTCGTCTGCATTCTGCAGTGCCCCCCACCTCACCCAGTCTTGAGCTCCTTGTGAGGAAGGAAAACAGAGGCGCTTACGCACTGCATTCCAGAACAATCTGGGTAATGGAAAGTACAAAACCAACTTAAACTTGTTTCCAACGCTACATGAGTTATGCCGACTTCTCAGAAATTGTTCATTTGGACCCAAAAAGTGAAATACCATTTTTTTGAGGCTCACTGGAGAGGAGTCCAAAGGTGACACAGCTGCAAGCGCTGGGCAGATGAGAAATACAGATGCTGCAGTTAACCACCACCTCAGTGAGTCAAAGCAGCAGGCACAGTGGAACCCTCCCTCCCCCCAGGCTTTAAAACAGGGGCTCTTTGGGGACTTTGAGATGGGAATAAAGGGTTAACAGCATCCTGAAGTATGGTGCTCATGTTAAAAGCATGAGTTTTTTTAAACAGGGGTGGGGACAATAAATGGTAGCCGTGAGGCAGGGAAGGGGGTATCCTTGAGTTTGATCACAGCTCCCTGCATCGTGTCACAGTTTAAAGGTTCCTGTATTTTAGCAGGCAATCACAATGGCAATACTAAACTGGCTTTAAAATAAGCTACTGGCTGCCCTATGCAGAAATAGCAACATAGAGCTGGAACTAATAAAAGTGTGTGTGTGTGTGTGTGTGTGTGTGTGTGTGTGTGTGCACTCCCAAAGTAGAGAGGACCAGGTAATGATTTGGGGTGCAAATGTGTAAATTCCTTGGGTGTCTCTAGGTTAGGTGTGCAGGGAAATCTTTACCCAGGCCAGCCCCTGCCTTAGTTATACACAGTCTCTTTCCTCTTCCATATAAAGTGGGACACCTAGTTTGGTTGTGAGTTCAAGACCATGGAGAGATAGACATGTAAGAGAGTCCCACCGAGTGCTGAAAGATTTGTTGGTTCTTCATCAAGGAATGGCAGATCTCAAATTGGATACAATTAGGACAGTTGTTGTTCTGGCCTATAACTGAGCTAGGTATGTGATTTATTAAAGGGTATATGTCTGGTCAACATCCCTCCTTCCTGATTACAGTAAGTTTGCAGTAGAGTGCTACCTACCCCTCATTTCAGTAAGCTCTGCAGAACCCTGCTGATCAGACAGGACTCTGGAGGCACGCATGGGCATTCTTCTCTTTGTTGACAAGTGACCTCTAGTTTAGCGGGGCACACTAGGTTATAGTTAGTATAATTGATGAGTCTACTTTGGGTGCAACAGCCCAAGTTTCAGGTTTACTAGCTTCCAGAGCTTACCATATGAAGAAGAGCCTGGCTAAGAAGCCCATTGGGATGAGTGCTAATCACTGCCCTTGAGTTCACCATCCCATTTGCTGTTGACGCCAGGACTCATAGAATGTGTGTAGGAGAAATGAAGCAGTCAGTGTCCCATGCCTTCCATCTCTCCAGGTTCTGTTCAGATCTTGGCACTAAAGAAGCTCAGGTAGAGGCTAGCCGAGCAGAAGAAGGGATTGTGCCTTGTTGTTTCCAGTCTGTCTTCTTATAGGTACAAGCTGTCTCATTTCTACCATCTGCTTTAAAGAGCAGGCAGATTAATGAGGAGTGTACTTAGAGCCTTGGTAGCCTGTCCTCCAGACATGTGCGTAGCATCTCGCAGTTTACAAACTAGGTTCCCAAACTAATCTCTCTTGACTTAATGAGACAGTGATTCAACTGGTTATAAATCAGCAAAGCAGTGCCAGGCACCATGCATGACAACCACAGAGCCAGAGCGAAGCTGTCACTTGAATGAAAGTAAGCGATAAAGACTTGTGTTCCCCAACAGGAAAAAGAAAAAAACAGCAGTTAAGGTTTCATTCAGGATCTCCTATCAGCTTTTAGTGTTTTAACATGCTCATATTGAAAATGCCTGAGAGTGCTTGCTACACCCCGCAGATGAGATGCCAGGGCTCTGGATTGTGTGGGGTTCGGTGCGGTGTTGCCACTTGGTTTGCCTGGATTCTTACAGCATGAGAGAGTTGCACTGAGTCCTGGCTTTTCTGCATTCTGGAAACCATCAATAGGCTGTTATTCTTTACCTCCCTACTCACAGATATTCCCAGAATTCTAGTTGGGCCTCCTTCACAAGGATGAGGTCTTCCGCCTTTACAAATGGGGTGATTTTAACTTTTGAAACAAAGAAATATGTGGATTTTGCTGGAAACTCTTGGGGTGCTGAGTAAGGAAAGTACAGAAAGAGCTTTGTTCTTGTTAACTCCCCACACTTGTCTCTGATAGTTTAAACCCCAGCATCACACAGGTAGGAAGGCTTCTCATCTGTTTCCTTTATAGCACCATGTCACCTGTTTGACATGTGGGACTAACACATGATCTAGGTAGACAAGCCATTCTGCTGTGTGCAGAGAGCCATGATGTTGAATTCCATACTACAGTGGACAGGGGTGACAGACTGTTCTCCCTTTACCTAGCTACAGTTGATGCTTGCTGCTTACCAGGTTCTCCCAGAGCTATGGTACCACTAGAAAGTCTGTGTAATCAGTCAGGAGGTTGAGTTGCCACTGAGGCAGGCCCAACTGAAGTTCCCCCTCTTGTCATGTGAAATAGGCTGCTTTTGAAGCAGTACTTCACCATTAGCCTCCAGCCTCTACTATAAGAAATCACCAGGAGCTCAGTGATTTTAAAAAACACAAATTCAGTTTGTAGTGTTAGAGGTCAGAATCCTCACAGCGGTCTCTGAGTGATTCCAGGAATCTCTGTTTCCTCACATTTCCTGGCTCCTAGAGACCACCTACATTTTTGTCCTTAGTCTCTTTCTGTGTCACTCTGACCTCTGATCCTGCCATCTTGCTGCCTTCTCTGGCTTTAAACCTCATGCTTCCTTCTTAAAGAGGCCCTGATATCCAGCTGTCCCAGATCCTCCAGAATAGCTCCTCCTGCCCCTAAACTGAAGACGCTTAGCTCAATTTTCCAGCAGAGCCTCAGTTGCCATAAATTGTAGCAGTCACCTGCAAAGGAACCTTGCTGAAGTGGTTTGTATTAGTTCATAAATGGAGTGGCCTCCCCACTGTGAAATAAACCGTGCTCAACTGAGCCAGGTAGCCATAGTGGACTCCCTACTCAGAGAAGGACTCAAAAGGACAGAGGGAAACCAGAAGCGGATGGGTTCTCTAACAGCTGCCTTCTTGGTAGGGTTAAAAGCATCCGAGACTTTTTGATGGTTATGGCTCAAATTGACTGGGCCTCCTCTGATGGGCATCTGTCAATCTTCTGGGTTTTTGTTTGTTTGACACAGACCCCACATTTAAATTCATTTGACTTGTGATGTCTACCAGGGGTGGTCCATTTGGACCACCATTCCTCTCTGTTTTATTTAGCCTTGTTTTCCAGAAAGTCTGGTCAGTGGTTTCTTGGTGTCTTGGGGCACTTGGTTTCACTACTTTAAATAACTACTCTTAAAAGATGGAGGATGTACTTGTATGAATGGAAAAGAAACTATTGAACAGCTAAAAATATCTTTCTATCTCTTGTTTCTAGGGTTGCATGCATCTCCTGCTTCTTAGTGGTTAAAACTGTTAATAATTTGAGGTATTCTCAATGGAAGACACACACAGACAAGCTTATAACTCACATGCACATGCATTTGTATATTTTTATAGATTTTTCATTTTAAAAACAAATGATAATTTTTAGCTGGAGAGAGAGCTGAATTGTCAAGAGCATTTGCTGCTCCTGCTGGGGCCTGGGTTTAGTTCCCAGCATTAATATGTTAACTTACAACTATCTGTAAGTGTAGTGCCAGTGGATCCAAAATCCTCTTCTAGCCTCTATGGACACTAGGCATACATACAATATGCTTACATGCATACACTCATGAAATCCATGCACATAAAATAAAAGCAAAGCACTTATGAAACCCACAAATGATAGCTTGTTTTCCTCCTGCTGTATCTCCTGGCGACCTGTTTGGACCAGGATCAGTATACCTACTCATGCCAACAGCTATGCAGTATTATAGCTTCAGTATTCTGGGATGCAAGAGCCCATTTACTAGTGGTAGAGTTGTATCCAGAAAAATTCATCACATATAAAGAATATGAGAGACAAAAATGCATTTAATATATGTGCTACTGACCATCAAGCTTCATCTACACAATACACTATAGTGTGTTTCCCTTTGTCATTGGTAGAGGACTGGTGATTGTGAGTGGGGCTTTCCATCCAGCACTGTGAGAAACTATTCTTCACATGACTCTCATATGCCAGGGATAGAGCCATGTTCAGGGTTTGATGGCTGGTTTCTGGCAAATGGGATACACATAGCTCTAGCATCTGAGAAATCCAAGCAGAGTCATAGAAACTTGAGACGTGTATGTATGCAGCTGGCTCTTACAAGCTTTAATTGAATGCCATTTCTAACCTCTAGCTTTTCTTAATGCTATAGCAGCACAGTCTTCTTATATTTGTCTTTGCATGCACATGTCACCGGATCTGTGGGAAAACCCTTAGGGACGTTATTAGATCCCAGACTATGTTGGTACAATGCTTTTTCTTTTCTATTTCTGTGTGTGCATGCATGCGCCTGCCTAAGTCCATATGTGTGTGTGTATGTGTGTACATGAGAGTATGCATCCTTGTGTAGTTCTGTGTACACATTTTTGCACCTGTGTGGGTAAATGTGTGTGTTTGGGGGTGCATGTGCATGAGGGTGCACATGTATGTATACAGAGGCCCAAGGTTGATATTAGAAATTATCTTTACTACCTATTTTCCTTTATTTAATTAAGCAGACTTCCTTAGTCAAATCCAGGACTTGTCCATATGGTTAGTTTCACTCACTTGCTTTCTCTGTGGATTATCTGTCTCTTCCTCTGGAGGCTAGGATTCTAGGCATGCTACCACTGCTGCCCATCACTTCTGTGGTTCTAGAGATCTTGACGCCAGTCCTCAGGCTTGTGCTGTAAACGCTTCCATCATTGAGCCATCTCCCCAACTCCTAAATGGTGTACTTTGGTGGCAATTTCTCTCTTCATGCCTCACTCAGCAGTGTTCAGCTACACCAGTCACTGATTGCCCCCGGGCATCTCATCATAGACAATATCAGACTTAGCTACTTGGCCCTCTAGGAAGTAGCTAACAGCTGGAGGTATAGAACTAGGGTTGCAGGTAATCCTCCTGGGTTAGCCACTGCAGACCCATAGCCAGAGTTGCAACCAAGCCCTGTATACTGACTAACATATTCATTATATTGTAGGTACCAAGCTACTATGTCACAGCCTAGGAAGTTTCTTTGTCTCTTTGAGTCACAGAATGAGACAGGACAGAGACTTTGATTGAAGCATTGTGGTGGTGGCACTGTACTAGGTCATATAGACCTAACAGAGGCATTCCATTTGCAGGGAGATTGCAGCTACGCTTGCTGGGGCCAGACTGCTTCTATGTGACACAAGCTATTGTTTGTGAAAGAGATTTGATGCTTCATTAGAGAAAAATTGTGTACAGAAACCTGGCAGAGATATCTTAACAGCCTTCTGATTAAAGGTGCAAACAACTCAAATGCCAGATGAGCTGCATCTCTGGGAAGAAGGCTCTACCGAGACCACTTAACTATTTTTTTCCTCTCCCTCAGCATACATTTGTTATCTAGAAAACATGAGAAAGGGCCTGGGTATTGTAGCAAAGGAGGTGCAGAACACAGAATAAAACCTGAAGCTGTGCATCTCTCTAGTAGCCTGGGAGGATATGCTGAGGTTTCTTTCTAGAGTGTATTTGACTCCCAGTCTGGAGCACACAGTGTATTACCTCACAGTGTAAGGCTTTGCTGGTATGTGATTCTTCTCAACAAGAAACCTATAGAATACCAGCTGTCCCTGTAAATTTCAAGGCCACCATGCACACAAATAGTCACCACTCTTTCTTTTACTTCAGGACTTGTTTATCATAGATATAATGTGACCTAAAAAAATCTCATGAAACCATACCTCAAAAACTGTTGTTTATCTTCTTGGTCTCTGGATATGGTCATCAGGAGGTGGGTTAGTTCCCTCCTGGATGAGGCAATTGCCCCAAACAAGGAAGGAACCTGGGAGAGTAGTATTGGAAACCTCTGTCTATGGACAAAGAAGAAAACTCACTATACATTGATCAAAGTGATCTTTGAAGATATCAATCAAGGGCTAGGGCATAGCTTAGTCAGTAAACTGCTTGCCTAGTAAGCATGAAGGATCTGTTCTCTGATCCCATATAAAGGTACTGGATGTGGTGGTATGAGATTATATTCTGAGCCCTGGGAAGGTGGAGACAGAAGGGTCCCTGGGGCTCAGTAGCCAGTTAGTGAAGAACAATTGGTAAACTCCAGCCCAAGAGAAGAATCTGTTTCAAAGGAGGTGAATGGCATTCCTGAGGATGACACCTGTGGTAATCTGGGATACACAGACACACATATGAAAAGTGTCAGTTAGGGTTGGCCTGGTAGACCAGGTCTATAATCATAGCTACTAAGGAGGCTGAGGCAGGAAGATCACAAGTTTAGTGCCTGCCTGGAATGCAGAGTCTGTTCAAGGTCAACAGCATAATGAGGTTCTCTTTCAAATAAAATTAAAAGGCTAGGATTAAAACTCAGGAGTAGAGTGATTATCTAATATCCACAGGACTCTAAAATTATAAGTCCAAAAGGACAAAAATGTCAATCAAGTCAATGGTAAATTCCCCATGCCCTGCCATATTTTAACCCCAGTCTAGTAGGTCTAGTATCCCATTTCATTAACACACTGCTTAGCTTTTCATTGCCTGTGCCCTACCCCCATGTTGGCTGGCTTGCAGGTTAGCTCTGCCTGGGGACCTTGGGTCCCACTGCATTGTAATGCTAAAGCCCTGGCCTGCTGTAAGTGGATTCCATTGTAGTCTTCAGATTTCAGACATCTGGGATGTCCCCTAGTCATGACATAACTTGTCCCACCCCACTGTTCCTGTGACCAGAATACTGGTTTCCTTCATATCCTCATTGTCTGTAGTTCTAAGAAACTATTGCTTGCTTATTTGCTTTCTTCATGGTGTGTCACATTTTTGTTCAACTGTCAGTTTTAGAAGGTAAGGATCCAGTTGGCTTTATTTAGTTCCTATAGATCTCAGGTTCCAGCTAGTAAAACCAGGCAATTCCAGAGAGGGACTGTCAGTGGGGAGCTGGGTACCCTTGCTTAGGAGGAATCAAAAACCAAATAGGACACCATATGTCTTATTAAGAGGAGGGCTGGAGCTCACATTCCAGAAACGGGGTGGGGGTGTGGATGGAAGAGACCCATTATTACTAAAGAAGGGAGACCCATTATTACTAAAGAGGGGAGGAAGGGGAGAGCTGACTCCAGCTCTTCCCTTCCTTTTGGGGGCCTTGGCTGAACCAAAGTGAACAGTTGGCAAGGGTACCTCAGAAACAGTTCTGGTGGTTTAAACTCTCAAGTCAAGAGCCAGACAAGGTGGTGGGGGACCGGTATGAGAACAGTCTAATGACTGGAACTTCATCACCCACTTCCCTCACAGTCACTGGCAAGCAATAGTTCTGAGAAAGTAAGAGGTTTGATTTTTATTGTACAAGACGGTGTCTCACATAACCCAGACTGACCGTTAACTCTCTACGGAGCCAAAGATGACCTTAAACTACTTGCATCCCGTGTGTGCTGGGATTATAGGCATGGACCACCACAGTTTTATGTGGTTCCAAGAGTCACATCCAGGGCCTTCTTGCATGTGCCAGGCAAGGACAGTACCAATTCAGCTACACTCTGACATCCTCAGTGAGCAATCACAGAATGGATGAAGACATGGAATATGCCTGCTCTGAGTCAGTTCCAATGTCAGCTCTCACAAAGGACCCATTCTGTCTCAACAGTGACACTCTAGACATAAGTCTCTGCCCCCAAGTTCTGAGTGCCGGGGTTCTGTAGTAACACACTTTTGTCCTAGCTGACTGTGAGCTTGGTGTACCTCCTGGCTCTTCTTCCTGGAGGAGAGAGAAGGAGTTTTATTTCTGGAAATACTGCTGTGTCATGAGCTCTTTCATCTGAGCCCACTGATGCTTTTATATGAGCAGTATTGTGTTCCTTAAGGGATTCCTTTGAAGACAATTTTAAACTTGCATTCCTTGGTTCAGTTTCAAAATTTGCAACATTTGGGAATCTTCCAGGAGCCCAGGATTTTATATCCTTGAAGTCAGGGTGTTAAGAGAGGAAGGCAACTGGGAATGAACCCCATTCACATTTCTAGGCATTCTTATCTGGGGGCTTCAAGATATTTACCCTACTTTTAGGCCTCTGGACTTATCCATAAGGTGGAAATAAGAACACCATGGCTTCAGTGTGAAATAATGAATGAAAACACCCAAGCAAAGCGACAGCACATTGATGCACTTGAAAGTGGTCATTCCTTTTTCCAAAATCACCAGGAAAGAAGTCAGGGGCCCCACTCCTAGGTACTAATTGTAGCTCACCCCATTCTCTGCAAGGATGGTGGCTTACTTTCTGCTGATGTTCCTTCATGGATGCATTTTGATTGGAGCAAAGTAAGCTGCTGACATTTTTTGACATAGCTCTTCCATCTGGTGATACTTTGCCCCTCTAAAGAAGCAAGTGTAGATTTTCTCATGAATTTTCTCATAAGGCTTATCTGCATTAAAAAAAACCTGTTATCTGTCTTATTGTCATTTATAGAAAATGTATTTTTCTTTTGTTTTCTCTTCACCTCCTTATACCTTGGTAGATATATTGGGTATCTACCTACATGGGGAGCTTTGCATATAAGGGCTGAACATTGAGAAGTATAGTTTTTTTTTTTCCTGTTCAAATGTTAGGTTTGACTGGTGCTCTACCAAAGCTTTGTAAGTACCATTTTTGTAGGGACTCTCAGCAGGTTAGAGCCCAGGGACTTCAATGGAAACCTCTAATGGCACAATGATACTAGCCTGTAATTAAGGCATTTCTTGGGAAGTAACTCAAATGAGTTACAGAAGTGAAGGTAACAGCCTGTGAGACTGGAGGTAAAATCAGGAGCAATGAATGATTGAAAGGCAAGAGGAATGTTCCTGCCTGGAGTGGTGTGTGTGCGTGTGTGTGCGTGTGTGTGTGTGTGTGTGTGTGTGTGTGTGTGTGAATGTACATGCATGTGTGTGCGTGTGTGCATGTTTGGATGAGTGTCCCTGGATTTTTGTCCATATTGTTAATATGGCAGTGGGGTAGGTGAAGGATTCCTTTTGAAGAATGCTATGTGTCTGGCGGATATGCTGTGTATTGAATCTCTAGACCTTTCTACCGACTGTCCTGGACAGCCTCCAGAGACACTGGTGAGAAAAGCGCTATATCTTTCAAGTCAGTTAACCCCTCCCTTGTAGATCCCAGCACCATGTTCAATCAAGCTTAGGATGACAACCCCTTCTCGGCCTTTTCAAAAGGACTGGTTGAGTATCTTTGTTCCCTGCATCTTCAAAGGCAGAGCCATTGAGCCATTCTTCAGAGGCACCAACAGAGCCACTGGAAAGTGGAATTTCCCACAAGACCACAGTCTCATCAGGCTTCACTCATGACCTTAGTCCTCGAAGTTTTGAAGGACAAATTTGTCCTATTTAAATAGTTGGTGGAAAATAGCTGACTCTCAACTGTGGGCCTTTGCACTTGAATAACTGCATTGAGATAAATGTATAGGAAGATGTAACCTTCTTTTAGAGGCCCCTTTCCATATGCACAGACACTAAGGTTCTAGGACAGTGGCTCTCTGGCAGGAGGGTGGGTAGTACAGACTTTGGGCTGTCTGTCCTGGCATGGGGAGGCACAGACCAGTCTGACTTCTTGTGGCCCCACTACCACATCTCTGCCCTCCTCCATGCCCTTTGCATTTTAAAACCACTTTAATATGTCATTCCATCTAACCTCTACCTCAGCTGCATCCCTTTAAAATCCTGAACATCTCATCCATAGTGTTCTAAATGTTAACTAATTTTAAAAAAACAAGAGCAGCTAGCTCGTTCATGGGCATTTTAAGTGTTTTAATTTTTTTTTAATTGTTATGCAGTCAAGAATGACTTGTGGGGTTTTTCTGTTGTTGTTTGTTTGTTTGTTTAGTATGCCAGTTTGTGTCATTTAGCACATCTGTGTGTGCCTGTGGCCTCCACCATGATCAACATGTAATTGTTGAATGATCCCTTTACCCACCAGACACTAATCTCTGGCAACCATACACCACTATAACTTTGTCTTTTAGAAGATTTCAGTAGAGTGTTGTTGCGTGCCTATAATACTGGCACCCAGAGTCTCTGATTTGTGGCTTTGAGGGCAGCTTGGCTACAGAGTTAAGGATAATTAATAGTTGTTCAAAAAATGAACAAGTAGAAACTCCAAAGGTCAAATAACTAGAGTTCACACTATGTGACCCTTTGAGGCTAGCTTCTTTTATAGATGTCTGTTTGTATTTTTGGTGCTAAAATCTATACTGAAGAGAATCAGTAAAATTCATCCACCTGAGGACAGAAATTGGAAAATATGTACTAGAATACTCATGTTGGGCCATGTGTTTTATTGTGAAGGAAAATGTTTATGTGACATGTGTTTTAAGGATTCTATGGAAAGTCCCTTCTATTTATACTCCCAAACTATGTCTGCTAATTCTGTTCCATGTCAAAATAGCATCCATTAAACCATAACAAAAAGGACCCTTGGTAATCCTCTAGGTCAGGTCTTGGTTGGATTCACTGTTTTTACATTTGGAACAGTAGACATCCTTTGGGGTCCCGTGTATTGGGTCATTGTTTGTTCATTTTGGGAGAGTTTGGATGGCTTCTTACATGACAACTTTTGTCCCTCCAACACTTGACTCTTAGATCCTCCTTTATTTCTGTCCCAGATACTGACACCTAGAGGCCCCTGGTAACTTTGTCACTGCCCAGTCTTTTACCTGAGTACAGTTGGCAGACACATGCACACAGGGAGGGAGGCCAGCTGGGGTTCCAGATGTCTGTTGGTAATCAGCATTTGGAACTCCGTGATGCTTGCTGGAACCCCGGACATCCTCTCACACTTTCAGGGCATCTCAGCCTTTGGGAGAATAGAGCTATCTGCATTAGAATAGGAGACAGATTGGCTCCAGGTGGAAACAGACCTGTTTCAGTGAGTTTCGCCTGCCACAAAGGTAATTGGGAGAACAGATCTGGGGATCTCTGTCTGACAGCCACCAGAAGGCCTCCCAGGGAGCTAGAAGAGATAAATCTGTCACCTCATTCCCTGCTGCTTCAGGTTCAGGGCTGTCACTGCTGCCAAGCAAGGATTTGTTCCTCCCTCACTAGGCTCCCCCACACACCAAAAAATAAATAAATAAAAAGAATGGGTTACTGCTTCTTTCTCAAAGCATGGAGGAGTCATTTGCTCCAAGGCCATGCTCGGGAATGTAGACATGTCACCTTGTCTTTGAATAACAGCAATCATCCTATACTCAATTTTGAGACACAAACCCCAATGTGTTATGAAACTGTATTTCTTTGCCTCTCTAGAAAGCTTGTTGTGCAGTCAGAATAACCCTTTGTTTAAAGCCTCAGATTTTCTTTTGTTGGTTAGTCAGTCAATGTACTACAACAAACAGTTATTCCAAGTCACTCTTTTAATTGTGCATGTGCATATGAGTATGCGTGCACACTCGAGAGCGCACTCATGCACGCACGCGCATACATACACACACATACACTCATACACATCTGTGGTACTGTATATGTATGTGTGGAAGCCAGAAGTTTATATCAAGTATCTTCCTCAGTCACTCTCTGCATGAATCTTTGAGACAGTCTCTTCACTGAACCCAGAACTCACCAATTCGGCTCAACTGGCTGACCAGTGAGTTCTGGAGAAGTTCCTGTCTCTAACTGCCATGTGCTATAGTTACTGACTTAAACTGCCATGCCTGGCTTTTATGTTGCTTCTGGGGACTTGAATTCAGGGCTTCACGCTTCTGTGGCAAGCACTTTATCCACAGAACCATATTTTCTACCCTGTGAAGTCCTGTGGAGAGTCACTAGATTCTGAGGAGTACAGTTGTTGGTGAGCGTTTCTAGATATTCTTTCAAGATATATGTTTGTCTGATATGACTGGGTGAATCTTGGTTCCATTGCCAACCTTCATTAGAAGCTAACTTGGGAGGCTCCAGATTTGGCCATAACTATTAGGTTCTCCTGTTCAGGTTAAATACTAATGGTCATGGGAGGATCTCTCTCTGTGAGGTAAAAAGTGAGGTCTGTGAAGGCTCAGTGATGTGCCTAGAGGCCCCCAGGCCTGGAGTGTTCCCTTGACTCCTTACCTGTTTCTTCACACTGCAGAGTGGGCTGATTAGCTTCATGGACCATCTTCTCTTGGACACTCTGTTGACTGGAAACCTCTATTAACTTGAACTCTCCTGCCTTGCCCAGACAATAGTAATTGTTTGATCAACACAACCACAGATTGCTAGAGAGAGATATTACTTGTTTTTAAGTGGAGTTTGTATATTGACCATATTTCTGCTCTGTTCATTTATCTACATGACACCCCTGTCTTCAGAAGAGGCATTCTCTTAACTGGACCACATGTATTGCAGGAGCTATCCATTTCCCAGCAGGGGAGTGATAACAGACTTCTTTGTTACTTGGTCATTGGCCAGTTCATCCATGTCATTTTGTTTTCCCCTGTTGGGCCTTTCTGTCAAATTGCCCCTGTGACTAACAACCTGGCTTAGTGGTGACAAGTTCGTTAATAGAGAGCTGAAGATAAGGTAATGGTGACTCCCTTTGCTTTGAGAGCTTGCCACCCACATGATGAATGATCCAAGGACCTGTCATCCCTTTGAGCCAACACATTTGAGGTGCTAAGAGATGAAAGGACTGAGAGCCTCCTGCTCCTGTACATGTGCTGGGCTCTGTGCCCCCTGTCCCAGGAAACTCCTGTCTCCTTGTAGACTAACCTCCTGTTGACTCTGTCTAGGAAAAAATGTGATTCAGTAATATATTTTTGTGTATGCTCAGAGAACATTTTGAGTTTTGCCTTTTGCTCAGTCTGCAGGCCAGATAACAAATTCCCATTTGTCTGTATTAATGAACTATTGTCCAACTGAGCATCCCAATTGGTTTCTCCTGTCATCTATCATCTTCCTGGACTAGGCTTTGTCACATGCTTTTGCTAGAGCAGATGTGATAGGTAGGGGAGGTGGAATTCAGTTAGACCCAGTGCCTCTGTGGATGGGTAGCCTACACTGTTTTGGCACAAAGCTCCATTAATATGAGGAATGTTCTTGGGGCACATACATTCTGCTCCTAAGCTGCCTATGAAAGACATTCATCTCTTTGTGTGCACATATAGGGGAGATTCTGGACACACAGGGTTTCAGAACACCCCCCTTCATCTTTCTGTTTCCAATCATTTTATTGAAACAGTGCAAAGCCCAAGCCTGAGTAAACTGGGTGTGGTGTGAGTTCAGATCTGCTGAGCAGGCTGATTTTGATGCAGATCCATGACCCTCCTCCCGCCTACCATAGAGACACTCCTTTTAAATGAATATGGCATTTGTACAGGATGAAGGGCAGAGCTCAGAATGAAATGTGATTACCTGTCTGTACTAATCCTTAGACAGTGGTGCTGCTCATCTAGGGTGTTTAAAGGACACGCACATGAATGTATAAACAGAGGTGGAAAGTGTGAGCCACCATCTTTGAAACCTAATGTCACAGGGGTGGTCTGAGTACGGAAGCATGGAGCCTGAATAACCCTCAGGTACACACCACCCCTAGTCAAATTGGATAAGATTTACTGGTAAACTAATAACATTGTGACTTGTGGCTGGTGGGAATTATAAGCATGTGAACGCCATGGAGTCAAATGCCTCACTCTGTAGTTTCAGAAGTGAATGACTTGGGAGCCTTCCTTACGAGTGTTTCAGGGGTATTCTTGAGTATCTGGAACTGCAATGGAAGCCACTCATGGTGACACTATGGAAGGTTACCAGGGGCATGTGGCATGATTTGGGGCAGTGCCCTGACCTAGAGTCTGATGACACACAATCTTATGTGTTGAAAACCTGTATCTCTATTTGCATTTTCCTGACTGCAGGGGGATAGTTGCCTTGAAGGTCGACAAGTCATCACTCTCCTCCACAAGGAGAGTCAGCCTCAAGCCCAAGGCTCTGTGTCTTGGTAAGGCAACAGTCTAAAGACAGCATCATACTGATTTGAGTTTTCTTCACTGCTGTATATTTGGGGTTATTCTCTAGTTATAGCAAGCAAGATGACCTGTCTATCTGATAGCAATAGAAAATTCCACTCGAAACAAAATTAGAAAGCAAATATTCTACATGATTAAGTGTGAGGGAAGAAACTCATTGTAAGTGTGTTGTTGGGATAGGAGGTGTGTGTCAGCTGGTAGAAGGCCGGGATGATCATTAGATTTTAGGGGGATAAGAGCTGATTCCTCTCTCAAGCTGTGAACCTCAACAACTGTCCCCAGTAGGTCATATTTCTAAGTAAGCACTTTTTATGCATCTTCTTAATCATTGGGTAACCACAATGAGATGTATATTGGACCAATCACCTTATTTTAAAATAAAAAGACTCAGGTTTCCAATGACACATGATCGTTGAGGAACAGAACCAGCATGTACTCATAGGCCATGTAAGCTCTCTGCTTGGTACTCTTCTGTCACCTTACATAGCACAGAATGGCTGCTGGGAAGTGTGCTAAGAGAAGATCCAAGCCACTCCAGCTTGTTCCCATTGGCAACTTGAGAGTGTAGTGAGGGAAAAGAACTAAACTGTGTTAAAGAGAAGAGGGCCGTGGAGATAGATTATTTGGTAAGTAAATACTTGTCTTCCAAGCATGATAACCTGAGTCAAATCCAAAGAACCCATGTGAAAATGTTGGCTGTGATGCCATATACTTTCAACCCCAATGCTGAGGAGGTAGAGATGGGAAGATCCCTGGGATTCACTGGGCACCCTAATTGATAAGTTTGAGGCTAATGGAGGAGGTGCAAAGTATTCCTGAAACCCTCCAGCTTCTACATGCATGTGCTCATGCATATGCACATACACAGAAAATTGTCCTGTAAACATGCATGTACACAATGGTTTTTTTTTTTAACAAGAAGAAAGAAAAAACTTCACACAACCTTACACTCAGGTGATTGAGCCCAAGGCCAATCCTGACATTCTTATCTTCATGTTAGTGTCCCCTCCCTCCTCCCAGCCTATTGAAAAATCACTTCCTGGAATCGCCAGTGGACTCATTCATTACGTGTAGATGAGGTTTTATTACTCTCTCCTGCACTGTCTCCACAACTAGAGCCCCTGTGCTTGGAAAACAGTTGGCTCAGGTATGCATCAACATTTATTTGTTGATAGGAATGACTTTTTAAAAAAGGATTTGATTCAAAATCTATTAACCATGTTCTTCCCTATTCACTATGTTGTAGATTATAGAATATATCATTCCTATGAATACACTCATATTCAGCTAAGCCAAATGCATTTATTCCTTATTTTAAAAACTTTCCTGAGTTAATTCCAAGACCGTCAGATTATTACTTAAATTGGTGGATCTTATTAAACCTCTAAGAACACAATTAACTCATTCTACAAGTTGTTAAAGTATCCCGAAATTCATGATAAATGAGGCCACTTAAAACCAATTCATGAGACAACAGGAAAATATTAGGTATGCCATGCCTATTCTCTGATATTGCGAGAAATAAATCAATGTTTATCATGAGCTATTATAACTCTAATTTAAGGATTCTTTAAAAGGCAATTACAGATGGTTGTGGGAAAATAATGCAGGTATTTCATTCAATTTTTCCCCTAGCATAATCAATCTGAAGATTTCAGAACTGTGCCCCAGACCTTCAGATAAAAGTTTGGGTTGGTTCTGCTTTAATTTTAGCATCATAATATTCTTGTGTCACCATTTTAAGGAATGACTAGCTAAGGCTATCGAGTTGGCTCCAAAATTAAGAGCACTTGTAGCCCTTAGAGGGGACCAGGTTTGGTTCCTTACACACATAGGTGGCTCACAAGCAACCATCTGTAACTCCAGTTCCAGGGGACCCGATGCCCTCTTTTGTCCTCTGTGGGAACTACATGCATATGTATGTCATGATGTACACATTCAGCAAAAACACTCTAGTATCCTCTGTTTCTTCTGATCATGCCTGAAGATCAAGCACTATTTGCAAGCCACTAGGAATCTTTTTGGTTTTCCCCAGACCTGTGAATCATATTTCCTCTTATTGTGTGAGCTCTGGGGCTCTGGTCATGATGACTTTTGTCCAAATTTCTAATGTACTCTAGTTTTTTTCATCACTGGGCTTGGCATATACTGTTCCCTGTGTTTGCATCTGTTGTTCCCTTTTTCTCCCCATCTTTCCTCTTTCTTGGTCCCCAGTTCACATCTTTCACCAACCAGTACTTGCCTTCAGATGCCCACTCAGCTGCTCTGTCTCCTCCCTCATTGCTAACTCTGCTAGAGTTCTCTTCTACTCCACAATTTTCTCTTATTTGGGTTCAGATTTAGGCTAGAGTGATTATTGGGTGAATCTCTAGTTCCCTCATTATAGTAAGTTCCCTCAAAGTAGCTATTGTTGGTTTCCTTGTTACAGCTTTATCCCTGGTACCCTTCTTAGGATCCAGCACACAAGAAAGACTCAAGTATTTGTGAAATACTAAGGGGTGAGGGTTCACTCGTGTGTCATGGCAGTCTTCTCCGATGTGAAGGATCCTGCTCTCAAACACCTTCCTTGAATTCTTAGCCAATGAATGTGTTTGTACAACCAGGATATAAAGAATATCTGGAATGTGCTTGACTTTCTCAGGAACCTGAAAGGGAATGGTGTCCTTGTCAGGCTGTCATGCCCAGAAGGCACCATATTGGTTAGTAGTGGGGACACTGAAGTTTCTTGTTGGCAGAATATAGTTGGCCACTGGCTGAAATGGAAATGAGCACCCATCTGCTTCCCCTTCTTGTCCAGTGAGAGTCACGTGGCTTGAAGTTCTAAGCAGACATTATTGGGACTGGTGGGAGAGAAAATATGTGTTTTATGGAATATATTTGGCCAAAGAAGAAGTTGGGCACTTATGGGTCGCAGAGGCTGGGCAGGTGTATACTCATCTTTTTACATCCATTCATCATCAAAGCTTAGAAGATAGAACCAACAAACTAGCAAAAGGCTGGAGTTTATATGAAGCCTGTATGTTCCAAAGCTTCCATGTTTTCTACTATGATTTCTTCCAGAAAGGAACTGCGATCCTCACTGGTCTGACCTCATCTTTCTAGACTCATCTTTCTAGACTAAAGAATGTATTTAGCTTCAGGGACTCAACGATAGTGCCATTTGTGTTTCTTGGTTACCCACTAGCTTTGTTGATACAGGCTGGAGCCTGGGACTGGATTGGGAGGGTAGATCAGGACCCCACCAAGGCAGAACAGCTATCTCATAGAAGTGTCCTTGGCCACACCTAGTCGACAAACAATCCCTTATTTGTTGAACCATAGGAACTTAAACATACCTGTTCACACACAGGTATGTCGCATGCTATGAAAACTGAGGGGTCAAAGGTCATCAAATGTACTAAGGAGAATCCTTGGGCTGGAGATCAGGACAATAAGAGGCCTGGCCAGAGAAGGGGGATGAGAACACTCCATTGTGGAAGGGGAAAAGCTTGCCATAGGATATTTGAGGATAGCCCAATGTGGACTGGCAGAAGGGAATCATCCAGAAGCCTGGTTTCAGCACCATGATAGCAAGTGACCCTATTCCCAGACCCATTCTCTTACTACCCTGCATGTTAAAGAGGAAGACGATGTAAGGCAATGTAAGGTAATGGGAGGAAAGTGGGAAGAAGCTAAAGAGAAAGGCCATGTGGTAGGAATTGAAAATAAGAGTGTACGTCCCATCTGTAGTAAGGGCTTAAAAACAGAACAGAACAAGGAGCGTCCCTGCATGCTCACCTGTGCCAGGGTCTCTCTGCCTCTTGGCTCTTTCAGTACTGGCCATCCAGTCTTGGGTGCTCATTCAACTGTTTCTATAGACATGTTCACACTGAATATCCACTGTGGGTGGAATATATCCTCAGTACATATTATGGAGTATGTATTCTTCCGTGTCTGGCTTTTTTTGGTGTAGTGTGATTTTTCAGTCTATCTGCATTGTAGCAAGTATTAGTACTTCATTTCTTTATGTTGCCCCTCAGATACTCATGTATATACATGTGCCTGTGTCAGTGTGTGTGTGTGTGTGTGTGTGTGTGCACCTGGAAGTACCTGCTTATATAGGGCAACCAGATGAAAACATCAATGACCTGTTGTCTTACTCTCCTCCTTATTTCCTTGAGACAGGGTCTCTCCCTGAACTCAGAGCTCCCATTTTGGCTAGGCCTCCTGGCCAGCAAGTTCCATGGATCTGAAATCTTCCTGGCTTCACCCCCAATGCTGAAGCTACAGGCATGTTAGCCACACCTTGTTTCTTTGTGCACCCTGAGGATCAAACCCAGGCTTCCATGCTTGTGTGGCATATGCATTTACCCACTGAACAGCCTCCTCTGCTAATCATATATTTCTTGGCCCTTTGAAAAGTGTATATGGTTTCTGAGTGGTCAACAGTTCTGTTGACCACTCAGTTTTGTCAGTTCTGTGCCAACATCCAAACCTTACAGATTCTCTCCTGCGCCTTTGAGCAGCAGCTGTCTCTGGCCTTGTGTTCTTATTATATTTCTGGATTTTGAATTCTGAGTATTCTATACAGACATACTATGTGGGATTGTATACAATTTAACAGTACACAAAAATGCCCAGCTAAAGGCACCAGAGAGGAAGGGACACAAATGCCAAGCAACATAACAAGATAACAGAGAGGGACTGCCTTCCATGTGAAGGCTAGACATAAGGCTTCATAATGGCTTGTGGCAGTCCTCTGAATGGCAGCCTGCCAAGCCTCTGGCATGGTAAGGTCCTGAGTACAATTAACAGGTCTTTTATGTGAATGAAGGTTGAGGTGGTGACAAGTTAGAGGACCAAGTTAGAGATAGTCTCTAATCTATGGATTAGATGAGGGAAAACTTACAGAGTTCACACTCAGAGAGCTATGTATCTATGCAAGCAAGGAGAGTTTTCAACTTCTCTGCTTCTTCCACCTTCCGTCTGAGTTCCAACATCTCTTGCTGCTCCCATCCACATTTCCAACTTTGGAACATTTCTAAGGTCTCATTGATGTTAAAAAAAAATATTTTTCACAAAAGGGTCAAATCACCAGTTCCAGATAGCAAAGTCAATAGATGCTAAAGATTTTGTCCTGTTGCTTGGTCAGTGGGCAAACCAGGCAGATATCATAATTGGATAAAAAGAGCAAACATGTAGATAGATTAGGAATATTAAAGTGTATTGGAAGGGAGGGGAAACTGTCCCTGCACCAGCAGTCGGAATGGATGTAGGTAGATTAGAAATATTAAAGTGGATTGAAAGGGAGGGGAAACTGTCCCTGCACCAGCAGATGGAGAGTGGTCACCAGAACCACCCCTGAACAGGGCAGAATTTCAAGTCTATAAATAGGAAGTATTTGACCTATATCTATGATACATAGAAGTATGAAATGATGCCTATAAAGTGAGAATCATGTTGACAGAGGGGTGTAAGCTGACGTCTACCATGGTCTCCTTTCTACAGCATCATATGTTTCTAGGAGTGAGTGATGAGTTATGCCTTCAGCAAACTGGGAAACCCAGATGTCCCTGTTGTTTCAGTTGGGACAAATATCAGTGATAGTCTCTACCAGATATGGAAAAGTTTAGAAACATTTTAAGGGACTATGACTGGTGGGGTTTTGGATGAAGTAAGTGGTAAATCAATGTCTGGTGGGAAACATCTCAGTTTCTATTTTTATAAAAGATGTTGTTGTAAATTTATGTATATGAGTATTTGTCAGTATGTTTGCATGTGTACCCATGGAGGCCAGTAGAAGGCTTCAAACCTAGTGGCACTGGAGTTACAGAGAGCTGTAACCTACCATATGGGTGCTGGAAACCAAACCCTAGTCCTCTATAAAAACTGTAAGTCCTTGTTACTGCTGTACCATCTCTCCAGCCCCTGGCTTTTATTCTTAAATCGCCCTGGCATTTCTTTTATGAGCTTTGGGCTTTCTATTTATCTCTTTACCTCTCTGAGTCAGTAGAATACATATTTTAAGTATTATTTGTAAAGTTCATTTAAAGCTCCTTGGTGAAATGTATCAGTTAACAGCTAGGTATTATTGTTAATTATCTAAGTCTTGCCCTTTACCCTCTGTGGGAGTTAGGACAGCCTAGATGGAGTTGTTTTCTAGATCTTCAATCTCTTCTTTCTTCCCACTATTAATTTCTCCTGTAGCAGGCAGGACCTCTTCATGGAAATGTTTTAAAATGCTGTATTGGGTGTGTGTGTGTGTGTGTGTGTGTGTGCGCGCGCGCGTGTGTGTGTGTGTGTGTGTGTGTGCTTATTTTAAAAAATATCTATCATAAGAAGTCTCAAGTACTCAGTCCCCAGCTTTCTTTGTTTCCAGTATTAGCTAGTTTCCCCTCCCCTGATGCTGCAAAAAAAACAGCCTATGGGAGGAGAGATTTATCATAGCTCACAGCTTCAGAGGGTTCAGTTGCTAGTCATTTAGTACTGTGTACTTGGATAGGACCTTGTGGCAGTGGGAGTATTGAGAAAAGGACAGCATGGCCAACCAAGAAGCAGAGAGTAACAGCAAGTGACCAGGAAAAGGATATTCCCCAAGATACCCATGTTTCAAGGATACCACCTCCTCACAAAGTTTCGATAGCCCTCTAAAGTAGCACCAGTAACTGGGACTACCCATTCAAAGCCTGAGCCTGTTGCAGATTTATAACAATAGTTAGTATGATCATTATTCTGAATGTAGCAGAGTTCACATTGTCATCATAGACTTATCAAACTGCCCCAAACTAGTCTCACCAAAGTTTAATGGAATCTCTCAGCTGTAGAAGAGATATGAGAATGCTTCTGAGGCTACTTTATCTAGAATTGGCTCTTCCTATTAATCACGATGGATTTCTTGGGTATAATCTCACTCTATGAGGAAAAAGTCACTTCTGTGAAAACATCTATAACAGATCAGCAGTGTAATATGCTGTGTCCTTTGGATCTGCTTCACATAAGAAAACAGGCAGCAGAGGGATGCAGGCTCATCAATGCAAGGTTTACTTTTCTTTCTATCTGTGATGCATTCATGACTTTACTGTTCTTTAGTTTCCTTTCTGGAATATTCTTGAACAACTCAAGTCTTTTGATTATTAACTTCCATCACACTGAATCCTATATACTATGCTTTAATTGTTGTATTTTGGGTGGGGGACAGTGTGGGGGGGAGCAAATTTGGTCTTCATAGTGACAATTCTGTTACTGTGCATTTCCAGAATCCTGGGTTGAGACTATTATATCTTGCAAGAGCAAGGAACTACAGACGCCTTTGAGTTCTGAGCACTTGGTATTGGCTGCCTTTGGGGAGCTGGTGCTAAGACTCATTTGTATATCACATATTGATCACCTTGCTTGTGTTAGACAGGGAATTTCCCCAGCCAGCCAGCCTGGCCACACTGCTGATCTGCTTCTCAAGTCCTGAGGTGTTTATCATCTAGCTCTGTGCCTGATATTCCCATTCAGCCATTCACAATCTAATAAGGTTGTCTGTGCATCTGTGGAGTATTCATTTCTCTCCCCATGGGTGATGTGTATTCTTGGAAGGACAGAATTACATTTTATGTTTCTTTGTTGTGCTTTATAGCACCTAGCAGGTGTCAGAGTCACAGTAGGTGCTGAGCAAATTCTTTTCCAATTATCTACACTCATGCCAAGTTACAAAGATAGCCATAAAGGCTTGCAACAGAGCATGCAATTCTATACATATTGCCAGGGGATAGGCTGGAGAGATATATGGTGCTCATTTTGAATGGGAATGGCCATGGTGGGATGTGAGCTTCTCTTGACATTGATTCATGGAAGGATATAAACCTGCAGTTATTTGTATGCAAAATAAAGATCTCTGGTACTCCGGTTTTCTTTGGACCCTTAGAAAAAGGAAGGTTCGATATCCAGTGTCCATGTAGATGATGGTAGAAAGAAGCACACAGAAGAATCAGTACCAGCAATGCACTGCTGCCCCATTACTGTAGCAATTAAGGTCAAGTACAGGAGCATGGACAGCTTCTAGGATACTGCGGAAACTCCGTGGAAGATGGTGTCATATGTCTATGCCAGTGCAGTGGCAAGAAGCTGGCCTAAAGGCTATATTTTGGTGGCAGAGCCAGTTATGTGGAAAATTGCTCTGGGTCTTTTTAATGACTGCAGAAGTCTAAGGAATAAGTTCCAGGATGAATGTTATCCTCAACTTCCTGGATACCAGTTGCTGGTAGCAGAACTTGAGTACTGGTGTTTGGATCAGTCACAGCATCTCTGGAACTCTGACAAGCAGTATTGAAAAAACTACTGAGGTCCCCCCCCCCCCGTGAATTTCTCTCCTTTCAGAATTGGCATCAGACAGTTAGTATATCTAAAAACACAATCCATTTTCTGGACAGTTAATCCTATCCAGGCACAGCCACATCATGGAGACATGATCATGGAATAGCTTCTATATTGTGACAGACGCTGTTAAGGCTCTGGAATCTGAGCCCCACAGAAGGATCATCTCTTATCAAGCAGTACCTAGAACACAGTCTTGAAAATACTGGGAGGATGCTATGGGCTTCTCATCTTCCCTCTGCTTCCCCGGACAAGCAAAAGCCTTCTCCCAGGGAGGACAAAAGCAAGGCAGTTGGCTGAGAACATCTCTGCTGACCCTGAATGGAGAACTCAGAGAGAACAACCAGCCATACAGTTATCTGGCAGCTCAGGAAGGACTGGGTGAAAGTCCTAAGGGTGTGCCATTTAATGCACGTGAGGTAAGGGAAAAATTACCTGATGGTCTGAGTTTCAGTTCCCTTAGCCACTCAGTGGAAATAGTTCAATGTTTGTGGTGGTTAAATGAGGTAACATAAATAGAATATTTAGAGTAGGGTTTGGTATAAAATGTGTACTATATTTTGCTTTCTATTAACTTTATATTATAATCTGTTATATATTTGCTATAGCCACTCATATTTATATTTATTGTGTTGTTAGTGTATTATCAAGCAGGGTCCATTTACAGACATTTGGATACCCACCCTCAGTGGATTCGATTCTGGGATGACACTGGTTCCATCTGCTTAAATCTTGGATTGACAGTCCTCGTAACACCTTGAATCTAGTACAATAGCCCCCCCTTATTCTTTATTTTACTAACTTTATTACTTACTTTTCCTGTTGCCATGACAAAGTAGCTGAAAACAGCAACTGGGAGAAGACAAGTTTTATTTCAGTTCATAGTTTGAGGATATAGCTCATCATGGTGCCCAAGGCAGGGAGATAGGAGTGGGAGACAATTGTTCCCATGGCTTCTACAGTCAGGACGCAGGGAGAGGTGAATGCTGCTCCTCAGCCTGCCCCTCCTGTTTTACTCAGTCTAAGACCCTAGCCTCTGGAGTGGCACTACCCACACTGCATACCATCCACCCTCAATTAGCCTGGTCTAGAAGGCAAGACACAGATATGGCTAGAGGTTGTTGTTGTCCTAGGTGATTCTAGATCCCATCAAACTGACAAAATAAGTATTAGCCACCTCACCCATGTCAACTGCTTTCTGCAAATATTACATGGGTAATTATAGCAATGAACAATTCTGACAAGTACAATGAGGATAAAATCCATGTACCTTCCTGCTATGCCCCTCTTCTGATGGAAATCAGTGTTTCTGGCATGTCTGTAATGTCTGTCGTCTCTGTTAGTAACCTAGTATCCATCTTGGTTATCTGATCACTGTATCCAAACCATGGTACTTGTGCTCAAATAACTCAATTTATTTTGCAATGGCCAAAGCACAAGGACAGCAATGCAAAGGAAAGGCAGGGCATATAACATAGAAGGACAGCATAAGTATAGTACTATGTGACAATTCCACAAGGAATATGAGAAAAGTGGGGGCACATGAAGGGCTAATGGTATGGTCTGAGAGTGGTTGAGAACCTCCTTGGATTGTGAAGTGATACTACTAGACCTAACAAGCCTAGATCTATCTTGAAACCCACATCTATGATCCCACATCTCTGATCTATAAATCAAAGGTGCTGTTTTTAAGAAGAATCTGCAGACCAGATGGTTGAATAAGTTTCACAGGGCCAAATTACGGTGGCTGTCAAGGATATGTGACATCTTCCTGAAGATGATCTGATGTGTGTGGTGAGTTTATATGGCAAGGAAAAGGTTAGGCCAAGCATGCCCACTCCAGCCTGTAGCAAGTGAAAGACAGGCCCCCTGGATCTCTGGAACTTTTCATTTTCATTTGGTCTCTGAGTGTCTAATTCATAGTAAGATGTGTAAATCCATTCTGCACTGAGTGTGGCTTCCCCTTTACAACACAGGATATGGATAGGTGGACTTGGCTCCTCCTGGTAGCATTCAGTGGCTTTGGGATCCGAACTGTGTTACCGCTTGGAATTTGGTTCCTTTGCCTTTGTGAACATATCCTCCTTTATGGACCATGGATCAGGAGCTCAGCTTTTGCCAAGTTTCCTTTCCTTTGCCTCTTGCCCCAGCAGGTCCCCAATGCCACTCTAGACACAGTAACACAGTCAAAACTGGGATCCAAAAGCAAACCAGAAACCCATGAGCCTGCAGTTGGCCTAGCCCCTTGGCGGTATCAGCTTTCCAAGTAGAAAGGACCTCCTTCTATGTGGTCTGCTCAGTTATCTTCCCTGAAATTCTTGAGTGAAAAGCCCTTCTACACCTAAGCTCCTTCTTTCCCAGGAGTCATGCCAAAGCATAGACCTGATTATGATTAATCAGGTAATATGTTAGCTGCAAGGGAAGCAAGGGGAGTCCATCAGCAGTGATGGCAGGGACCATGAGAGGAAAAGATTGAGCTTGTCCCATCCTCCATTCCCCCATCCTTCTTTGGTTTTATAGCAGTAAGGTTTGCTGTCTAATAGAAAAGAAGAAACCCTTTGATCATTGGATCACTGACCAAATTCACTCCATTTCTCCTGACAGTACATAATTATTAATCATCTGCTCTCCCCTAATGCCTGTAAATCAGCCTCCTGTTGTGTCCCTGGGATAGTAAATGAAGTCAGGGTTAGCAGCCAGGTTTGCAGTGGTTCATTTGCTTCTGACTCAGGTGGGCTGCTTGTGCTTGGATAAGACAGTGGGCTTCTGCCACTTCACAGTCCTGCTGCTGGTTGCTTTATTGGGCAATAAATTAACCCAGAACTCTGCCAAGGAAACAGATAAATTAGGGCAATAATCACATTTTTAACAGAAAAATTGGCTTTGTTTCTCGGTAGCATTGTTTGAATGATGAACTTGGTTATTGTAGGTTCCCATACTGCAGGTGGGATAGGATCCTGATTAAACACATCCCAGAGACGGATGCTGTGGGGCATTTATTGCCTCTAAGGGGTGTATGAGTAGAGGGGTATCTACTTGGACTCTTAGGTTTTGAAAGAAGCCTGCATTTCAGTCATGAGTGATATAAATTCTATCTGCATTTTAGGAATATTGTGAATGGGTCAAGGCTGGCCTCCCCTGCAAGCTATAATTAGGAGAGTCCCACTTGAAAGACTTGGGAGAAGTCTGTTATGATTTGTTAACTGCATCCCTGTGGTTTAATAATGGCGAGAACTGAGAAGGAGACTCTGAGAAGAGGCTCCCTGTTTGCAACTCAAATCTTGCAAAGCCAAGAGGGATTGTAGCCATCATTCCAAAGGAAACTCTTCAGAACTTAAGAGGAAGGCTGGATCCCTCCCTGTCTTCCATCCCAACTAGACTTGCAGTTGTGTCTGACTCTTGAACTCAGTGAGAGGAGGAGTGGGTCTTTGCCCTCCTACTATCAGCTGCATGAAGGGGAGTCCTTTGCTTGCTCTGCAGTATCCCTTGCTCTGGGAATGGTGCCCAGCATATAATGAGAGATCAATACATGTGGGAAAAATGCAATTATAAACAGGCTATTTTCTACCCTTCATTGGCTACTCCCTTAGAACTTAGTCCCACTTCCACCAGTTCTTCCCCTGTTAATCAAGCCTCATTGATAAGTCTCTCCCCTCTTTCTTCAACCACTCTTCCTCCACCTCCTCCTTGTCTTCTTCCTTCCCCTCCTCCTCTACCTCCTCTTATTATTCTTTCTTATTAGAAATAGAAAGCTTACTTTGGTCATATTTTCTGTTGTCTCAAATTGAAGTTAACATCTCATGTATTGTTCTTTTTTTTTCTTTTTAAATCCATTCCACAAGCCTTTCAGGTTGATTTATAATTTGTGTCTATTTCTCTAGAAATGGGTGAGTCATATGAATGTGAATTCAACTCATTCTCCAAGTATAATAGATTATCCGAATAGACTCTTCTTCATATGATGAGTCTTTTTTTTTCATTTTAGAATTATTTTAGAAAATAATTTAGCATTCACTGGATTTTAGTGGGACCCCCCCACACACACTTCACTGCACCTGACTGGTCAGTATGTCTCATCACTCAAGACTCCATCTTTCTGAGAGACATTGAATTTGTGTTTGTATGTAACTAGCCATTTATTTATGTCTTAGAAAGAAAAGAGAGGCAGGAGGGAAAAAATTTAAACGAGGAGAAAGAAAATAAAAACATGTTTAGGGACACGATTTAATTCACAGTAAGTCTTAGGGAAGAAAACTACAAAGAGTTTAAACTCAGATGTGTTTAAACATCAGGTGTGCCCTGATGACTTCTTGTGTGCTTAGAAGACCATCCTATCCAATAAAGGAAGTCTTTCAAGCTTCCTTGTCTCTGGTGCTTATTAAGTTTTCATGTGTTTTTTTTTTTTCCTCTTAGGATATTAAGAAAAAATGTCAGCTCTGTGCTCAGGGATTGCTTTATTGGGACCAATCACTTGCAGTGGAAATGTGTTTACTAAGATAAGTGCCATTTTCAGCATAGCGTTTGTACTCTTGGCAGAGAATTTTAAAGATGACTCAAAACTTTTATTTTTTTAAGCACTGCCTTATAATTAAAGAAGTCCAACTTTGATGGATTAACATTTACCATTATTCTTTATAGTTCTCCTCTTAGACCGGAAAGTAGTTGCAAAATATCTTCATTTAATTAGGATGAGAAATATAGCAAACATGCAGATATATATGTATTACACACACACACACAAAAACCCAAACACATATATATTGACCTTATTTTAAATTATTATTTATAGAGATTGTCCACTATGTGTGACCGAGAAAATTAATTTAAGGCCACTCTTTATCTGTTGTACTCATTTGTTGACAAGCATTTATAGGCCATGGCTCTTAGGCTGGCCATCAGAGTCTGTGATACTCAGCTTCAAGCTGTGACATGGTATTAAGGGGCTTAGAGTCTCCTTGGAAAAATTAGAAATACACAGAAATATAGCTAAGGGTTTATAACAGATTATATGGAATTGATGGCTCTCAAAGTTCAAAATGGAAAATGTTTTGAAATATCAAACAAACAGAAGCAGAAATCCAAACACCAGGGAGAGCATTCAGTGAGTTATCTGTTCATTTACTCAATGATTGCATATACTTGTCCCAATATTGAGCTCTAGATACTGGGTCCTGAGGATAGAGTAAGGATGGAACAGTTCAAATACCACTCCTTAGAGAGTTCTCTTGAAACTATGCAATCTTCAAATAAAGAAGTAAATAGAACTATATCAGACAATAGGTCAGAATATAAGTCAGGGATGGAAATATGTGTGGTCAGGACCTAGCTGTGTGCACCTCTGTGTGTATGTTCATGTTTGTGCACGCTCACAGCTCACACACAGCCTCAGGAAGGCTATGAGAACCTCTGGCCTGAGGTCAGTATTGAATAAGCAGAGGCTACCTACTCAAAAAGTGGCATGCTCTTCTCACACTTGAGGAAGCCTAGCATATGTTCTTTGTGCAATGAAGAAGGGCAGACATTCCAGAACACTTCAGATGTTCAAGGCACGGAGCTGCCGAGCTCTGCTTCAAATAAGAACTCAGGTCAAGAAAGGAATGATTCTGGCATGGGGAAACACTGTTGCTTTTTTTCTTTTCTTCAGGTAAGAGATGGCTTGAGCATCTTCTGATTAGATTACAAAAACCTCTGTACTTTCAACACACCCAGCTTGGCAGCCACGGTGCTGTGTATTTGTTTAACTGTTTTGTTTTGGCCACCTTACTCTGTGCCAGTTTTTTGAGTGCTTCACTGGGGATCAAACCATCTTTTCAAATTCATGTTGCTGCTGGGACCTAGTCTGTTACTGGATTGGTAGAAAGGAATCAGGACCTTTTCTGTTTACTTATGGGCTCTGAAAACTGTCAGCCATGATGAAACATTCTCCATTAGGCTGCAGGATATAGTAGCCATAGCAACATGGGCCCATTGAGCACTTGAAATGTGCTAGAGCAACTGAGTAGTTTTTGTTTGACTTTAATTCAAACACAGTCCTGAAAATGAAAGTAATACAAAATATACTTCCTGTTAAGAACAACTTTGTCATTTGGGCAAAGCTACTTTTCATGCAACAGGACAATTATTTTATTATGAAGTAGAGTAACATGGTTAAAGTGTAGTGGGGTATTGGGTACATGAGTGATTTATAGTATCTCCTTAGTTTTTAATATTATTGCTAAAAGAAAATATTTTGGGTATGTTAGGTTAAATTAAAAGTATTTTGAAAATGAATTTTATCTTGATTTTGTTTAGAATTTATTTTATCTTTGATTACGTGTGTGTGTGTGTGTGTGTGTGTGTGTGTGTTTGCGTGCACATGCACATGTAGGAATACCATATGAATAATGGTAACATCTGAGGCTGGAATAGAATGTCAGAGCCTTTGAATCTAGAGTTACAGGTGGTTATGGACTATCAGATGTCAATACTTGAATCTCATGTTCAGTTCTCTGGAAGAGCAGTGTATACTTTAACCATGGAACCCTCTCTCTAGCCCTTATCTCTTACTTTTAAGATGACAATTTAGGGTAATTAAAATGACTTGAATTCTATTTCTGTTGGAAGTTTATCCTTATATCTCTGGGAAATGAGTTGAATCAAGAGGAAATCCCCACTCTTTTGATGGCATTGAGCTGTCCTTTTATGAACCTGTTCTCTGTGACCACTGTGTTCCCACTGAGCTCACTCTGGTTTCTGATTCTAGAACCAGCAGGTGTTGTTGCTTCTTGGGCTTTCTACATAGAAAGCCAAAAGAGAGCTCTGTGGGAACTCTCAGGCATTACATGTGATATACGTTTTTCTCCAGACAATGAGGAGCTGGCCATGGTCTTTTAGACCCCCTCACATACCTTTTACTCTTGACAATTTCATGGCCATGCTTGATGCTTGCATTGCTGTTGGCAGGGTGCAACTGTCCATCTATCATGATATTTGAGGATGGATCATGGTCTTATTAGGCCATGTATCTGGTTTCAGAGGTGCCCAGAAGCAAGAGATGAAAGAACTATGCTTGCTTGAAAGATCTTAGCAGCCAGGGAACAACAGCCTGCTCAAACAATTTGGGTTGCTGAAATCCAGGTGGCAGGAAATGGCCCACTCATTTGCAAAGTTCTGACTCAGTCCCGACATTCACTTTGGTCTGAATCTCCAGGTCCAGATTGGAACTGTCTTGATGTCAAGGAACAGTGTGGGCATGTATACAGGGAAGTAAGGCTTAGTTTCTCATCATCTGAGCTAACTGATGACATTGCTCTAAGATCATGCTATAGAGACATTAAGATCTGATCCTCTTGGACAGCCCAGTCTTGTGACTGAGCCAGCTCCTGTTAGCTGCTGTGCATGCAGCCATGCCTCTTCCAAATGTGTAACCACATACTGCAATTTCTTGGGTCAATTTCTTGCATGGGTTTCTTCTCTCTCCTATCCGTTTTTTCCTTCTCTCTTCCTCTCCCTCCACCTCCTTCTCTTCCTTTTCCTCCCCCTCTTCTTCATGATTTTTTTTTTGATATATCTCAGTTAGAACAGGCTAGCCTCACTCTCACAGTATAGCTGAGGATGATCTTGAACTTCTGATCCTCTTGCTTCTACTTTCCACGTTTTCCTAGCTAGAAAAATACCAGTGTGTGGTCCTTCCCTTAGAGATGCTGACCAAATTACTTTGAGGTGAAAATTGGGTTTTAAAAACCCTTAAGGTCTTTCGTTGAGGTCATGGTACCCCATGTGCGCACTATACCTTTACAGCCTACTTGAAGGGCTTTGTATACCTGGGCTTTTTTCTGGGGATGGAAGGGAATGTATACATTTTTCTATCTCTCTTCTGGGAAAAGCCTTCAGACCCCATGGTCCACAAAGTTAATGGCCCTTTTCCAGATTAATCACTGTCCACATAACTTTTCATTAGTGGGGCCACATAACTCTACGTGCCTGTACTGTAGTCTCTGAGTCCCTGGAAGGCAATGGTCATGGTTCTAAGGTTCCCTGCTGTTGAATTAAGTATTTAAATAGATCCTGGTGGTGCAATGCTACCCACCCCAATGCTTTATGTTCCCAAATGAAAGACACACACACACACAACCTTTATATTTTGATATGCCTTAAGCAGCACAGTAGTTGGGTCACTTCCTAAATTTCACATGGTTAATCTACCTCCCTCTGATAATTCTAAGTCTTCACTTACTAAATTCAACATTCTACCTTGGCTGCCCTGGACCCAGAGGGCTGCCCAGCTGGGCCACACTCTCCTGGCTCCTTCACATGCCAATTATGCCGATTATGCCTCCCTGTCCTCCACTCTTGTCAGGCATGGCATCTCTCCTCTTCTCCTTCTCCAGGCATGGCAGATCTCCTTCTTCCCCCTTCCTCTTTGTCCCAAGCCTGGGAATCCTAAAAGTCCTACCTCTGTCTGCCCTGTCCAGTCACTGGCTGCAGGCATCTTTATTTGTCAGTCAGAACCAGCTGGGGGGTAGGGTCCCTCAGTGTGAACTCTCTCGTGCAAAATGATTTTTGGAACACAAATTAATATAAGAATATAAGCAGCAACATCCTGCTGTGTATGCAGGTCTAGTACCAAGCTTGGTGTACAATCACTATTCAATAAATATATGTTCAATGACTAAATAAACACTAAATTAAAATGTAACACCTTCCAGGAATTGTCAAGCCCATGTACCTAGACTCTAACAGTGACTCATAGTCAAGGCAAAGAGGACTACAAGCCTCTTTCTCCCCACACACCCCCAACTCATAAGATTTCAAAATGTCTTTCAACATGTTTTTCTTTCATTACAAAATTGGAGTTTATTAGAAAACATTCATGGGTGGTACTAGAGGGTATGATACCTCCTAATAAAGGATTGATCTTTTAATAGAAACCTGGAGGGGATTTTATCTAAAGAGCAAATACCTAAAATTAGACAATTTAAAATGTTTTTGAATCTATGTCAAAGAAAATTAGGGTATCTTTAAAGAATAATTTTTTCCCTTTTGTGCAAAACATAGTCCTTGGATGGACAGCAAAAACTTAGCCTTGAATTAGGTAAAAAAGCAGGTTCTGGGCCTGCCCAAGAGCTTCTATCTAATAGGAAAGATAGAAAGACTATGGTCATTTCCTCTGAGCAGGCCTTCCTTCCAGGTCATATCAAACCTAGGAGATGTGGATTTAAGAATCACTATCTTGGAGCATATAGCCCAAAGGAAATTTGGTATGAAAACCTTGTGTTGGAGTTTGCTGCCCTGCCGATAGAGATTAAAGTTCAAGTTGAGAGTAGCAGAAAACTCGTGTGTGTGTGTGTGTGTGTGTGTGTGTGTGTGTGTGTGTGTGTGTATGTGTGAGTACAAGTGTATGTTAATGGTACACAATTGTATATGTGAGCTTTGTGTGAGTATGGGTGGGTGTGTACATATGGATGAGTGCAATGTTTTTGCAAGCACATGTGTGAGTATGCATTTGTATGTGTTTTAGTATGAATGCACACAGTTACGGGTGCATGTCTCTTTGTTGCTCAGCAACTACTAACAAGCTTCCAGAAGCTTCCAAAGTTCTCCTTTCTCCATGTCCCATCTCATAGTAGGCTCACTGGCCATACAGATACATACTGTTACACCAAGTTCTATGTAGGGTCTAACAGTTCAAACTCAGCTCCACATATTGGAGCTAAGTGCTTTAGTCCCTGAGCTGTCTCAGCATGCTGGGGGCTCTTCTTCATCCCTATATCCAATGTCCAGTCAGCCCTTTAGTTTTCAATGATTAGACACTTGGCAACTTCATGCATTGAAGGCATGAAGAACTGTAGGGTGCTTCATACAAATGATCTCTTATACCTGATGATTTTTTAGTGGATCAGATGAAGCTGGGACTCTGCTGAAATATGCAACCAGATTGTTACAATAAGGATGTTTAACCCCTGAAAGGTGACAGTTTTCCCTACATAGGAGTTTAAAACCTAGAAGGGGAAAGAATCTATGCCATGTCTGATTATATTCTGTTTTTTTTCCTGACAACTATGAGGCTCTTAAACCTATGAAATAAATTCTTTACATATCTTCTGCCTCCTACCTTGCTGATGCCTAGCTCTGTGCCTTGTTGACCTGTCAAAAGCCCTGAGGTATGAGGTGGGTTTGACCCTCATTCACCTGCCCTTCATCTAAGTGTCCTTGAAAGGACAGCAAGTGGTATTCCATCATTTCCTCCTCTTGCCTTCTGTCTGAAAAAGAAGTGAGAAGCTGAGCGTGTATGTCACCTGTCATGTTCACATCTTTCCACCTAAAACACTTGCCTCATACAACTGGTGTGTGTAATCTTTTTCATGGCTGTATTCAGTCAGCCAGAGCTCAACATTCTCTGTGCAGTTAGCATCTTCTAATCTTTGATAGGTGATATGGATTCTTGACACACAGTCCCAAGAATCAGGGTGGGAGCTAGGACTTTGGTGGGGTGAGGGTATCTTCCCTCCTTCAGGGCAAACATAATTGCATATGCCCAGCTGTGTGCCTCTGATGCTAGCTTCCAATTTCCCAGGCTGTGGGAGCTGGGATTTGTGAGCAGCATGAGGGTTGCTATCTCTTGAAGATTTCTACTTCAAAAAGGGTAGCTTATCTGTCTAAATTTAATAATAAATATAAAAATATTATTTTGAAGGAGGGAGAGAGATGTCAGAAGTGGATGAATTAGGGAAACTATCCTTCGGAGATCGGGATTTCTCTCTGCTATGTACTTGACGAAAGGACTGGTGGTGTCATTCTTAGCATAGCCAGCACTGTCCAGGACTAGCTCATTTGCTAGGGTCAGCAGGAGGCTCTGAAGAGGAGAAAATCAACAGAGGCACTAATGAGCCTTAGTAGATATGCACATTTTGTGATGAGGCCCTGCCTGGGGCAGGAGGACTTTTTAAAGCCTTTTGGATGTTGGCATCAGTGTGAGATATACAGTTGAATGCTGTTCATCATCTTTGGCAGCTCCCTTGACATTGGAGGCAGGGCATGGTGGCTTTACTTTCTAGAGTACATCTATAATCCTTAAAAACAAGGCCTTGGATGACTAAAAGTATTCCTGTAAAAGAGAGAGACTTGAGGTTGTTTCTAGTAGTGCCTCTAATGTTCCTGTAATCCATGAGGGGGCTGTGACCACACATTGCTGCAAACTGGCCTTGAGGAAACCTGGAGACCAGATGCTCTGTGTCTGTTCCATCCTCTTTTGGAGAGATGGTTATCTGTATGTGGATCACTTATAGGACTTAGGGCATGGTCTTCTCAAACACAAAATTACATTTGGAATTTTTACCTACTGTTACCAAGAGACAAAGGCACTTCTGCCTCTGCTCAGAACCTTGAATCTCCCCCAAACCAGCTCTGATCCCTAGCCATGGACCAAAAAACTGTGGACCCATGCCTGTTTTTGTGGCTATTGGAAAGTAAATTCAGCTTACTAGGTAGTAAGATACAATGTCTATGGACATGCTACTTGCATCTAGTAGGTTTCATTGAGGTAACTATTGCATTCAAAAGTAGAAATTCTTAGATTCTTACCAGAGAGTGACCATGTATGAACTTTTCAATATAAATACATTTCTAGATTCTACATACAGATGCTCAGAAAAAATGTAATCAAGTATATGTGCATATTTGCATGATACATGTGTGTGTGTGTGTACACATACACACACACATATATATGTATACATATATATATATACATATATATATATGTATATATATGTATATATATATATATATATATATATATATATGATTAACTCATTTCAGCCCTTGGCAAGTCAATACGTACATAGCTCAGTGATGGTAAGCACATGAAAATTGTAGAGTTATCACCATTATCCATGCATTGAGTTCTTTATCTTGTTAAATCAAAACTTCATTCTCAGTTATCAAACAATGATTCTCTGCCCTCTCCCAACATTCCTCTGTAACCTAATAACATTCCTTAGTAACCACCATTCAACTTGCTATCTCTTTGAACTTGGCTACTCAAATGAAATCATGTACTCTGTTTGTCCATTTGTGACTAGTTTCTTTCACTTAGCCTAACACCTCCAGGCAACCTTTGTGAGATTATGTATTATAGCATGCATAGCGTTGGTTAGTTTTTGCCAACTTGGCACAAACTAGAGTCACCTGGGAAGAGGACTCCTCAGTTGACGTATACTTCAATCAGAATGGCCTGTGTGTGTATATGTATGTGTTCGAGGGGTAGGTATTTTCTTTATTAGTGATTAATTAGGAAGGGCCCACTGTGGGTTGGTGCCACTCCTGGCCAGGTGGTCCTGTGTTGTATAAGAAAGAGGCTGAACAAACCATGGAGAATAGATGAGGAGGCAGTATTCTTTCATGGCTTCTGCTTTAGTTCCCTCCTTCAAGTTCCTGCCTTGGTTTCCCCTCCATGATGGAATAGTACCATAAAATAAAGCATTTCTCCCCAAGTTGCTTTTGGCCATGGTGTTTATCAAAAAATCAGAAGTAGGAACATGCCTTTATTAAATACTGAAAAGCATCCTAATGTGTGTTTATGTCTCAACTTGTCTCTCTGTGCTTCTGCCTGTGAACCCTTGGCTGCTTTGATCTTTTGCTGGTCATGAATGAGTCCCTTCTGAACCTGAGTGTCCAAAAATCCATTTAAATCCCTTCTCAATCCCAGCTTTGCTTTTAATATGATCTAAGAGCTGGCAAGATTTGAGAAGTAGGGCAGAGAAGGCTGTAAATGTAATCCTTGGTGACAGTGAGTGGCAAGTGTTGACCTGGCAGGGCTACTCATGATTTCTCATCTTATAAACCTAATTAAATTAAAAATCCAGTTGGCCAAACCCACATTCACTTAAGCCAGGCAATTTCTCACAAAACTCATTAACTAGGACTTGGGAGTTTCATCAACAGATGGAAGTTTTCCCCCATGCTTTTCAATGATTAGATAGAAAAGGACCTTCAAACTTCAGACCTCAAATGGAAGATTTTGTGTTGCTTCCTGAAGCATCAGTTTTAATGCTTGTTGGTAAAATTAGGCAAAAATGCATCCTTTTAAGTATTATGAGGCAATGACATAAAATTTCAGTGTCATTAATCTGAGGCTGTAGGAAGGACAGGAATTTAGGGGATATTTTCTGACTCATTGTTACAATTATTTTTCTTCATTTCAGATTTGTTTTTTAATAGTTATAATAAATAGATACCACAGATGAATATATTATATGGACAAAATGTCATGATTATTGGCAACCAACCAGGATCACCCCTGCATGATGGGAGTCACTAACCTGTAGCAGCTCTCATGTGAACCTGGGGTTAGGTCAACCTTCATTTTGAAAGAGGAAGTTGTTAGGCAATTAGCTAGCTTGTAGCTGATGCTCCAGATTCTTCTTTGGGGAACATTTAAAGCAAAAGCGAATCCACACCCTCCACCTCTGTCTGTATTAGTCATATTTATCATATTTATCTGCGTCCTCCCACAGGCCTGCTATTGCCTTCATTCTGTCTCTCTAGCAGCAGATGGATGATTTGTAAGAAACTTGTTCTGCATAGCTTATGTTAAGAAGGACTCTCACTGTCTTCTAGGCTAGTCATTTTGAGCTGACATGACTTAAAAAATGGACATAGATGCATTGCTGTGCTCATGCTTGATTAATTACTATTGTTAGAGATCCACCATTTGAGATCAGTAATGTGTCAGTTTATCTCTAAGAGCCTGGCAGTGTTCATATATGGGTATATGCTATAGATGCCTACACCAATTTGTTCACTTATTACATATGGATGATATTTGGGTTTGGTTGTGTCTTGTGGTCACAGATTCCTGGTTTTCACCCAAATCTGCATTCTCTACTTCTTCATTTAATGTACGTTATGCTCACCACCACATTTGAATCTGTTTTGTTTTGTTTTGTTTTGTTTTGTTTTTCCTGGATGCCTAATATCTCTATCATCTGTCTCTGGACCTATCTTGTTTCTTTGTAGTGAGGGACCAGTGAGTGTTCTGTCTTCCATCCTTGTTTAAACCCTTTTCTCTTGAGAAGTCTGTCATCCAACTAAATTCTACTGGTATCTGTCTTTGTAATGGGCTATCTCCCTCCCTCCAGACCCTTCTTGTTGTTCTGGGAACATGCCACCATCTTCTTCTTGACCTCAGCTCCGGTCCTCAGCTTCCAAATCATGTACATGGCTTTTGAGCATGTACACTGCACCCTCCCTCCTACTCATCCCACACACTAGGGTTCACTTAATCTCCACTCTTTGATCCCTGAGTCCTGTGTCACCTGGAGCCACATCTCACTTTTATGCAAGGTTCCAGATTCTTGAATCTCATCCTTGCCCTTCTATTCTTCTTCTGTTTCCACGCCATTTAATCTCCAGACTTATTCCTCATCTCTTCTTCTAAGTACTCATCTATTTAATGAATACTGAGAGCCGATGCAGTTGAGTTCCTGCCAACAAAAGACAGCATTCTGCCATCAGAGCACTTGCAGTCCAGCCTTGGAGGGACACACTGATCAAAATACAGCAAAAATATCATGTTACTGCTGTAATGGGGAGTGCCTCAAAGAGACTATACTTGCAGGTAATTTCTTATAGCAACAGGTAGGAAATAACTGTGGAATTGATTGCTGATGATTATGCAAGCCTATGAGAAGTGTCACTTCTAGAAGGCTGGAACTGGTTGTGCAAAGGCCTCTGGTAGGAAGGGGTGGAAGAAGTGAGTGGTTAATGACAAGAACTGAAAGTCCACAATAATTGGAGTTGAAAGAGGGAAGGAGTCTTAGATATAGCTAGAAGAAATGTATCAGAGTTTTCAGTGAGTTGACTCTGTCAGAGATTATTTTTTTTTGTTCCATACTAGAGTTATGATTTGAAGTCATTGATGGAGGTCTCTTCTCTGTGTCCTAATATCCCAGATCATTATAGGTTCATAGGTTTGTGTTTGGGAAAATCACTCGATTCCCATAAATACCTGTAAAAATCCTATAAAATCCTAGTCATTTCTGCTAGGCTATTTTATGTATGAATTTGGAACCAGGGGTATAGTTTGGCCATGGAGTGTGTGCTTAGCATACTCAATGATGGGGTTCTAGTTGCAGCACCAAGTACCAGTGATAACAGCAAGTCCTACACCCAAACCTTACATATGAAGAAAGCAGTTTTATTCTCAAATGAAGTACTGTGCATTTCCAGTACAGTGACTCCTTAAAGGCATTGCTGCCTCTGGCTTATCTTGTTCTTGAACACATTTTTCTTTCAGTCCTTCCTTGGAGTTTGGATTTCCACTGAGCTAACTTACACCATGTTTGTTTGCATATATCTATAAATCAAATGCAATGTATCAGACTATCAGATGGTAAATTGAAGAAGCCTTTGGTTATCTAAATGACCTGGTCAAAATACCTCTTCTATACTCTATAAATCATTTAAAATTTATGGTCACAAGAGCACCTTTTTGGATGCCAATATTATACCCACTTAGGAGAATCATTAAAACTTTAGGAATGAAAAAACATCACTTGACAGATTTATTATTAAAACATGCCCCCCTTTTTATTTCCTTGAAAAACCAAAAACAAACATAAAACTCACTGAGATCCAGTCTGAGTTTCAGGTGTCAAAATGTACAGAAAGAGTACAGGCTTCTCAGAGATGCCAAGAAGCAGAAGAAGAGGTTGGAGTAGACCCTGCCTTGTTTTTTTATAGCAATGGCAGGGGCCTGGGCCTGGGAAAAAGCTGATCTATAGCCTCTCCAAAGTCCCTTTTCATTATGTTCTACATTAGCTTGGGGAGCTCACATGCTGCAGGAACAATCTATTTGGGTGCCGCAAACGCACACTGTGAATCAGAGCATCCATGGAGTCTGTGCGTCTGACTGGACAAGAGAAGACTGAGAAACACAGATGTTATGTTGGGTATTGTCATCATACTGCATTCTGATTATACATGAGAGGCATATAGATGGCATATAAAACTGCTGCCTTTTCCAGATAAAAATAGTTCATTCCTACACTGTGATCAGTCACCTCCCAAGTTCCTACCTAAAAAGTATCTCTTCCAATCCTGGCATTTCACAGAGTGGGAAACTGACACCCAGGGAGATGAAATGGTGTGCTTCATGCTTCTAGTTTATCCATGCCATTTAGTGAGACCCCATGATCTCACTGCCCCTCCTTGCCACATGCCATCATACTCCATACTTGCAGTCTGGCCACTCCAGCACAGACCCACCTGGAACATTAGGAATATTCTTTTTTTTTTTTTTTCAGGCATGGGGGAGGGGTTCACCTCCTTCTCTCTTACTCTACCATTTATGGGGTTTGGTATGGAAGTGGCAGTGTTTCTATGCTTGGTCTTCTCAAGGAGTCTGCTTATACGTAGGACATTTCTTAAATTCACGAGACTCTTGATTCATTTCAGCTCTTGGATTCCATGCCTGCCAAGGGCAGCTTGACTTTATTATTTTGGCTTCCTGTTTCCCTGTCTCTTACTCTACACCTTGCACACCACGGTAAAGAAATGGGGTTATTAAATTCACTAGCCCCAATGTTGCAATTTAGATGTTAGACTACATACCCTCTCTCAGAAACAAACTGTCCCCAGATGGTTTTGCCTTGAGAATTTGCCTATCTATTTTTTATGTACATAGTTAATTTTATTATATATAAATTACAGTTTAATTTAAAGGAAAAAAAGGCTACATACGTTTAGCATCAGATAGGGAAAACTGTCCTTTTTCCAAAAAAAGTCTCTGTTGCCAGTAGCCAGATTCTGTATCGAACATGTAGCATCATTAATTAGGGTCATTTGTTCTGCTGTGAGCTGAGGAGAATGTACAAAAACCCGCTTAGGAAAGAATTAATTCCTCCTCCTCTCTATACTTTCTGGTGAACGTCTAGTAGATTCTCCAAGCCTGTAGGCCTCATACATATGTTCTAATGGGCTAATTGTTAAGGCTACACTTGTGAATTAATCTCTGACTTGAGCTAAGTGGTTTTCACTAATGGCTTTAATTCAGGAACACCCACTCATGACCACATGTCAGATTTTTGAGACAAGCTTAACAAAAATGGAGGGCCCCAGCTCCCCTCCCATTGTTTTGAGTTTCTCTGGTACCAGGAAGGAATAAGGGTACTTCTTGCTATTTATTTTGTTTTGCACTTATTTTGGGTATTGGACATGTGTGCCTCTGCCTGCCCATGGAGGTCAGTCACAGGAAAGTCTCTTCTCTGTTTCTACCTTGTGGGTTCCAGGGATCAAACTTGGGTTGTCAGATTTGTCAGAAAGCATCTATGCTTGCCAAAACATCTCACAAGGAGACTCTACCCTCAGCTTTGTAAGGAAAACTCCCCAGAGATATGACTCCTTCAAGCTTCAGCTCCAGATTCATCTTTGAAGGCCCATGTGGCCTCATGTGTCCATTGATGTGGCTCAGCCTGTTACTGGAGTCATTAGAGTCAAAGCCAAGTGCCCTGCAGCCCCACCAGGTAGGCTCTGCTACCTATCCTCAGTATGTCAAGTAAAGTAATAAGTAATAGTTTTATATGACCACATTGGGAAGAGGAATGAGTAAAGAGGTTTAGAGACATTCAGACCCCAGTTCACAGTCAAGGTACTGCTATGAGGATTACGCTTAAATAGAAGGCAAGAGGCATCCTGATAAGTGTGGTCCTGCCCATCATTGACCCATTAGTGTCTGGCTCCAGTCCATCCTGCAAGATGGTCTGACAAGTTGTCAGAACCTGTATGAAATCTCTCTTTCCTGAGACAAGCTCCCAGACTAGCTAGCATCAGGACCACAGTCTTTCCCTTCACCCAGCCTAAGAGTCCTGGGTAAACTCATTCCTTGGGGGTCCACAGTGTCAGTAGTCTGAGACCTGAAGTGCGTTAGAATATCTTCACTCCTACCATGATGGTTACAAACCTGACAACTGGAACCGACATTCTGGGACATTTCTGCAGAGCCTCTTTTGTTTGTTTTGTTTTGTTTTCTGACTTGGTGCCTGTGTTCACACTGCTGTTGGCTCTGGGGAGGGTTTATTTTCTTGTGTCCCTGAACAAAGAATTGGACAGAGATATCTAGATGGTAGCTAGCAGACAGGGGTAATTTATTAAGGAAGGATCCACTGCAAGGGAGGAAGTGGGCTAGATCAAAGAGAGTTTGTGTAATAAACAGCCAAAGGATTTGAGCTTTCATATCCCATAATACAGGCATTTTGATCTTAATTTGGCTTTTCTGTGTATGCTCCATCTATTATGTGTAGTTCTACATATAACTCCACATATCTAATGTCTCATTAGTGTCTTAAGTCTCCATCCAGGATAATGCTGTTGAATATCAAAATGATCCATGGGTCACCTTCAGAAACTGGAGTACCTTACCTTTGCAACTGTGCTAGCTGCCCGTTTGTTGGCCTCAGCCAAACTTTCTCCCAGCCTTCATCTTTGCCAATTTGTTCTTTTTTTTCTTCAATTTGTTCTTTTTATATGCTAATTTTTCAGTCATTGCTTTATAGCTTCCTGGCCCTCCTTCTGTGCTCTCTCTGCTTGCCTCAACTTCATTGAATCTGCCTTTCCCCAGGAGCTTTGGTAACTGATGGGTATAGGCTAGGCTTGGTCACACCGTTTCTCATTTTCATGACATTTTCCCTCCCGGGCATTTGAAGGATCTTCATGGCTTACTTAGGATTTCCATCCAGAAAGATGGCTGCTGATGTGTCTTGCTCTCATTTCAATTCATACCTAGACTCCTCATGATAAGGAGGATGGACTTTTTGTGTGTATTGTTTTAACACACTATGTGTGTTCCTGGCATTCTTTGGTGCAAACACTTGTCATGATTCATTTCTCATTCTGAAAATAGATGAATAATGCTCCATTGTTCCAATGATATTTGTCAAGTTGCTTTTCTTTCTCTTTCTTTGTTTCTTTTTTTTTTCTTTTATCTTTTTTTTTTTTTTT
>NW_022196915.1:10453811-10455561 GCF_008632895.1 Mastomys coucha | reverse complement strand
TAGAAATATACTCAATGTTTGGTATTATAATTGAGATTTTTAGTCGTGTAAGTCTGGACTCTAGAAGACTCAAGAAGGCAGGCTCAGTCATCCTTCCCCAATTTACTCAATGTGGCCACATTGAAAAGAGGAACAGATTAAATGGTCCAGTTGATCCCTTGTCTTTCAGTGATACTGACATGAGGTTTAGACTTAAATAAAGAGCAAGAGATATGTGTGACAAAGCAGTCCTGGCCAAAGGATGGTCCTCCCTATCACTAATTCATCGTGGTCTCAGCTCCTGTCCTACAAAGGAAACCTACAAAGTGGTCTGATAAGAGAGTAATCTGTTAGTCACTGTCACCACTGCTGCCTTGGGACCCATCTGGTTTCAGCAAGATGATTACCTTTGTTTGTGAGCTCAGCTTGACCATCGTGGCTAATTGTTCTTATCTGGGGAGTGGTCCATCTTGGGAGCATTAGCTTCTTATAGAATTCAAGGTGATTCAAGACAAAAAGTTCAGAACAAATAAATTAGCTCTGTATGTTCAACCAAAGCATGGAGACTGAACAGAAGCAGAGGTGCCAGGCTCTCATCTGCCTTTCAGTTTCCTCTCTGATTTCAGCCCGGAGTGAGTGCAGTACACTAAAAGCAGTGTCTAAGTTCGTATGAATGTTTGCAGTTCATCTGACAGCATAACAGTGAGTCCTTTCAAGGTGCTCAGCTGAGTACCGTTTATGAGGAGTTAGACAAGGTATACAGACTCTGTTAATATCTAGCACATGTCATGACAGACAAGGAGCAAATGGCATCTTGGATCATACCACTAACCACATATAGACCCTTGTGTGGGAAAGGCTTAGTCATTTTAAAGGTTATTCTGTGACTTAGCTGCTGTAGAGCACATGCATTTTGCTGTCGTAGGGCAGGTGTTGTGATTTATTTAGTGCCACCTTTCCCTTTCCCTCGGATTTCTACTTTCCTTAACACTGGAGCTTTAGAAGCAGGCAGGATCTTCAGTGGCCCTACAGTGTACTGAAACAATATGAGAGTAGCTGTAACTTGTACAAAGAACGGCTACTTAGAGAATGAAGAGCTACTGAAGCAAGAACCTATAATGTCCCCACTCTCCTCTAACTCCTCTTCCATCTCTTGACTGATGATCTGCCCTCAGTAGCTTTAGCATACATTCCCTGTACCTCATTTGAACAACTGACTGTAATTATGTAACCATATAAGACTCTCTCTCTCTCTCTCTCTCTCTTTCTCTCTCTCTCTCTGTGTGTGTGTGTGTGTGTGTGTGTTTGTGTGTGTGTATATGCTTGTGTGCAAATGGGCATACACACCACAGCCCAGATGTAGAAGTTAGGGGGCAGCTTTACAGAGTAGGTTTCCTCTTACTTTCAGTGGGTTTGCTAGGCTTACCCAGCAACTGCCTTTACCCACTGGCCATGATTTTCCTTCTCCCAAAAAGAAAACAAACAAACAAAAAATTAGAATGTGTTTTTTTGAAAGCTGGAGAAAGAAGGCAAGTCATGCCCTTCTGCTAGGTGGCTTTGAGAAAGCCATGGAACAAGTGGCTGAGTCTATCAAGCTCGCATTTTCTTGGCCAAGTTCTGCACAAGCTGAGTCTAGGCTGGCAGTGTAGACAAGCTTGATGTGAGAACAAGGCATGTTAGTAAATTTAAAGTTTACATGCACGCTTCACCTTCTTACTGAATACTGCTTTATTTGTAGTATATTTGCCTACATACATGCACACTTCACCTT
>NW_022196915.1:10431836-10453658 GCF_008632895.1 Mastomys coucha | reverse complement strand
CCTTCTTACTGAATACTGCTTTATTTGTAGTATATTTGCCTACATACATGCACACTTCACCTTCTTACAAAGTTATTATTATTATTGTTATTTTATTTACTTACACACACAGTTCACCTTCTTATTAAGTACTGTTTTATTGTTGTTGTTGTTGTTTTATTTGCCTGTTGGGAGGCTCCTGGTGGTTGGGACAGTTTGGATTTCCCAATCTCTCTGAGAGAAAGCCTTCTGGCAGGTCACAGGGTCCAAGCTTAGGTCCAGCCAACAGGAGCTCTGTGTGTGTGTTCTTCCCGTGTTCTTTCTGCTCTTATCCTTGAAGATGCCACTGTTTTAGTTTGAAGAGGTCAGCGGGGTGTATTACAAACTCTTGTCACTGATTTGCTTAAATAAGTGACACATTATTCCAAAGTGGAAGCAACTGGGACCGATTAGTGTTATTGATACTGGCCATCCTGCTTCTGGGAAAATACTGCTTTCACGGGAGTGCTGAGATTCTAACTTCTCACAGAATGAAGGTGCCATTGTAAGGACTTTGCTTTTTCCTTTCATAAGACACAGCGTTTGGTGGCACAGGACTGTTTAGTGAGGCCTGATAGCAGCTCTACATTCATACACATGGAGCGAACTGGACAGGGATCTGTGCCCAATCAGCCGTTTATGAATGAAGGGGACCCTCCATCTGCTGTCATCACACCCCTTCCCTTTGCAGCTTTCTGAGAATGAGGTCAGGACCAGGATCTAACTGCTTATGGCTCAGAAATAGTAGCCCAGCTCCAAATTAATCTGACGCTATTTGTCATAGGATGAAAAGCCTGCTTATAGCTTTGTTTCGGGTATACCCTTGCACACAAGCTGTGAATGAACCCATGTGAAGAGCGGAAGCAGAGGCAATCCAGCCAAGAACTAGTCTATTGGTAGCTAGTGGTTGCAGACAAACTGTAGGAGCTGTCTTGCGTTCAATGGGAGCCTTGGTTTGAAAAGCAAAGGCGAAGAATGAAATAAACCCTAGTGGTGTAGTACACTAAGCACACTGCTCTTGAGAAAGGGATGCTAGCTGTTGATGAGAACACTGTGTGTCCCTTGTGTTGTACCCAGTTATTTTTCACACTCTGTGGCTAGCTGATCACCTCTCTCCTGTGGTTCCTTGAGGGCGGGGAGATTGCAGTGCTTTAAATGAGTACTACCACTAGACTGCATTTTATATCAATCATATTAACATACACAGAAAAACAGAGGAGTGTGAAATTTCCTCTTACACACACACACACACATACTAATGCACCACAGCTTAATCATACTTAGTCTTAGCAAAAGAAGGGGTTACTTTCTGTTCATCATCCCAGGCCAGCCAGATTTCTGCATGCGGATCCTGATAGACTCACATTTCTAAGGATCATCCCTTCAGTCTCTTTAAGAATTGTATATATCTAAAGGGCAGGGTTGAGCAGTACACAGGCATTGTGTATGGTGTCTTTTTTTTTTCTTTTCTGTGCTCAGCCTTAATTGCTGGCTGTTGGTGTCTTTTTTACTGGGACCATTTTTTATTGGCATTAATTGTTTCCTCTGTGAAAGATAAAAATAAACACATTGGAAAGTTGAATGAGGGCTAGAGGTGTTAGTAACAGCTTGATCTGCTACAGGTTCCTTCAGTGGACTTTTATGTGTCAGGTGTGAGTCAAAGGAGATGTCAAAGCTGTCTTTTATATTTGTGATGATTTTGAACGAGGGCAAAAAAGCTTAAAGACTGTCATGTAACTAACTGGTCAGATGTATGACCTAGTTCATATTTTTGCATTTAATGTTTTCCCTATGTGATTGAGAAATCTTATAAACAACTCAGAATTGAGCAAATTTACATTGATATAGAATTGTGTGTGTGTGCATAAATATTTCTCTATACATGTACCCAAAGGGACATCTGTAGTAGCAAATGTGTGCTTTTCAAATGGATATTTCTTATGTAGAGACAGAAAGCAGATTAGTGACAGTCTATGTCCAGAGGATAGAACAGGGATTAATTTCACAAGCAAGAAAGATCTTATTGAGATGATAAAAATGTTCTGAAACTGGATCATGGTGATGTCAATAAGTTGGTAGATTTTGCAAAAGTTATTAAAGAATTATGTGCTCAAAATGGATGCATTTTATACCTCAACAAATCTGTTAAAAGTGATCATTCCCTTTAAGTCCTAGGGGTCAGTAGAGAATGAAAAACTATATCCTTCCAAGTCTTTTGACTCTTTCCCTACTGAAGTTTGTTTAAGTCAGTGGTGGAGGAGCTGGTCCTCAAGGTGACAGGGCAGGATCAAAATCCAAGGACACAGGATGGAATAGTCTGCCCTGATCCCTATTGATGAGGAGCAGAGTTACTTCCATTGCTGGGTAAGGAATCAACATCTGGGTTGTCACAGGGCACGGAGCACATGTGCACATGAGATGTGGAAGCAGTTGTTACGACCACTGAGAAATGTACGCCTTCAGCCCCCAGGTCTTAAGTGATGGAGTGTCTCTTTTGTCTTGCAGGTTGTGTTAGTCTTTGCTCTCAGCATTGGTGCCCTTGTAATATACTTCATAGACTCGTCAAAGTGAGTATGCATATATGTTGTTTTGCCCCTTGCTTTTCTCCTAGGGCAATTATGATCCCTTACATTGATGAGCTTATTTAACTTAACACTAGCCTTACCAAGAATCTCCTGAGTGCCAAAGACTTGGAGGAAGGCAGGGCTTCCCTCTGCTTCAGTTATGAATGGGGAAAAGTTCTCTCAGAAGAAAGGCTAGGTTGATACTGATGGTATGGAAGGGAGAGGCACTTGGGGACCAAACCTTCTTGTTGGGTACACAGTTGTAATGAGCTATTTACCGACTGAGTATTTGTACTGAACATGCCTAGAGGTTAAGAGGGCTTCTATGGGAGTGTGCAAACTCTGGGAGAGGGTGACAGAGTCCAACATATGAGTCTGAGCCATTCTGGCCACAACCATAGGATCTTTTTCTTATCCAGAGTTAGATGATATTGGAAGATTTAAATGAGTATGTAGCTGAATCAATGGTCACTGTGCTCCTTCACTTGTGAAACTAAGGAAATGGGATAAGGCATTCATGAGGACTCCCAGAGCTAGAAGTCTATGACTCTCTGAGAACTTCTAGAGAGTGGTGCTCATGCCGACTCCTGGACTGGCAGTTTAGTGATCTGGAACTCCAGGGTGAGCATGCTTCACAGATGATGAATCTTCGGGGAGGCTGAAGAGACCAGGCACCACGGCTACCCTTAATGTTGTGGGAACTACTGCTGGATACATCACTTTTTCCAATTATCCTACTAAAGTCTCAAAGTTGACAGTATCTGAGATGTACAGATCTGGGAATAGACTTGCTTTTCTGTTGTAACACAAACTTGACAGCCCTGGCCAAGCTCAAGAGCCCTTGAGCTTGCAGTCCCCATTGTTTACTTTGGGAGTGGTTTTCATTCCTCTAATGTTGATCCTGCCTGGGTGCTAGTCTTTGATCCTAAAACACCTGCCTTGTTTTCCTGTTGGATCAGACTCTGGTATGCCTCAAATTTGGGCTCAGTGCTCTTTTTCTGATGGCGTGGTATGGTGCCAATTTAATGCACACCTAAATTCTGAATTTCCCAGAGCTATCTGGTCACCAGTCAGGGGATTGTGTGCATTTGGCTATGAAGGCCATACAGTCATGTCAAGGAAAGGAAAAGAAACACATCTACTCATCCATGCCTGAAATTTGCCATCCGTAAGACTTTCAGAAGTCACCTAGCCTGCCTACCTCAGACACAAAGCTAGGCCTTCACCTGTCTTGGGCTGTGAGTCCTTTAAATATCCTCTGAGAACAAGAATGTGCATGCTCTCTTCTTCTGAAATTACTAGTCAAGAAAGAAGAGTATCATTCAGTCTGGAAGTCTCCAGTTCTCCTGTGAGTGAAGGTAAGCTCTCTTTTCATGTTTACTTAGAGATTCTGGAGCACATTTGAAATGAACTGGAACTCTCAAGCTTTTGGTCATTTTTCTCCAATCTCTCTCCAGGGGTCATGGGGCATATCCTGCCAACGCCTGTGCTGGGGCTTAGGAAAGAGTTTCGGATATGTAGTCTGTGTGCCCCCAGAGAGCACACACTTATGTGAAGGTGAGTGTGGCAGTCTGCTAAAGGGACAGAGACCTAGACTGTGCCTCCATTTTCTTTGTCTCCCTTTCTTCCCCCATGTATGTCATGGTAATAAAATATTTCTGGCAGATGGATTTTGATGGTGTCTTTTTTTAAAAAAATTGTGTCTACTATGAGTCAACCTTTGGCTTTGTAGAGTCTGAATTTCCTTGGGAGAGGATGGTAGAGCCTGTTGTTCACCTGGTTGACACTCTTCACAAAGGCCTCCCCAGCCTCCTCCAGTCCTTTGGGCTTAGTCCTGAAATTGCTTAGTCTTTATGAAGTTGATTCTTGAAACCCTTGGTGATTCTGGTTCTCTTAGAGTCATTCAAAGAGTCTTTACCAAGGCTGATCTTCAGTTCTTGTTTAAGTTTCCCCAGCAAAAAATGCCAGTAATCTTAGAGATGAGATTGTCTTCATTCTCTATGAGGGCTGGCCACGCCTTAGCATGGATTCAGCCTTTCCACTTAAACTAGGCAAACTGTGTATTTTTTGGTTTTTGTTTTTTTTTTTTTTTTTTTTTTGTAACAGACTTTGTTTAGCAGGACACCTGTTGCTACTTACATAACTCTGCATTCATGTCTTCTTCTTCATCTGGCCCTGAGACCTCTGACTTGTGGAGAAGCCAGTGTACACTGACAATCTTCCATCTTCCCATTCAGGTTGAGCAAGCATGCACAGTTTAAAGAAATGAATTAAAGTAAAATCTATAATGCTACCTTTATGATAAGTCTAGAAGGCCATAGTCAGAACACCAAATGCAATCCATTAATCAAATTACAATCAAGTTTAGTGAATGAGATGAGATGAAACTCGACATGTAAACTACACATGGAACTAGGGTGAGAAAGTAGAAGGCAAATTCTTAAAGCCTGCCTTTTTCATTTATAACTACTTCTGGCTTGATAGAAATGGCTTGGCTGCCATCTTGGAAAGCAGGATAAATTTCTCTTAAAAATTCTAATAAGTCATTGCCCTGAGAAAAATACCTGGTATTCTAGAGATGAATTTGCATTAGTGTTAACCCTCTGCAAATAAATTGGAGTGATCCTTGCTAGATTGACATGGTTTGTAAAATGATTCTCTTATTGTACTTAATTAGAACTGTCTTCACCTACTTGGTAGATTGGAAGTCTCCCATTACAGAAGCTCAAGATGCAAAGCTTTCCACGCATGGCCCTTTGGGCAATACAAAGAGGGATTGGGGAGATGACCTGGTGAGTAATAGCATCTACTGATGCTTATGAGGACCCAAGATCAAGTCACCAAGGCATTTCTGAAAAGGTGGGCATGGTCTGTAACTTCCAAGCTTTGTGGGGTTGGAGACAGGAGGACCACTGGGCTTGCTTGGCAGCCATCTTAGCTCTGGGCTTGGTGAGAGACTCTGCCTTAAAGAAATAAGTCAGAGGGTGAGAAAGCAGGACACCTGACATTCTCTCTTGATCTCTGTTTGCACATGTATCACACATGCATACACCACACACATAGAGAGAACCTCAAAGGGTACAGATGGGCTTATGAAACAGGTCCCAGGGATGGACTTGGCCAATTGATGTCAGAGAGGCCAATTTAGACTGTGCACAGAGGCAAGCAGAACAGATGCTTGTTCTAACTCAGTGAGTCAGCAGAAAGTTCAGGCAAGAAAGTTCAGGTTAACTTTGCTATTGGCAGGTATAATTGTAATTGGTGATGTCCCGCCCCTTTCAAAATTCACTCAACTCTGGTAATCCCACATATCTTTGCTTTTTAGTTCTCAGTCCAAGACAGACAGATCCCCAAGTGGATCTTTCTCAATGAGGTGTTTGAGAGGCCTTTGGGTTTTATTTTCCTTATGTCATCTCTATGGGAAGAATCATTTGGGTTATCTGCAGTGATTATCATCTATCTGAAAAAGATTGTCCTGGAGCCTACAGATAAAGAGAATCAGATTAAATGGGCTCCAATGGTACACCATCATCCCAGTGAAAGATAGTAGAAAGAGTCTAACAAAGGGGGCATTATAGCCAAGACTTGGTTGAGATGCCTGTAATATCAATGCCTTCAGGAGACTTGTAATCTTATCCCTTCAAAGGTCCATGTTCTCCAAATTCCCCACCTCCTAATTCTGATTCTGACTCTGCAGGTACTCCTTCTCCTATGGATCCTGATTTCTGTAAGGCAAAGACTTTTTTAAAATGTATATAACCAGGGTCTCAGCGGGTAGAGGCATCTACTACATAAGACTAACAACTGGAATTTATCTGCTGGAACCCACATTTTAAAAGGCAGAAGTGGTGATGTGCTTCTATAAAACTAGCATTCCTGTAGTGAGATGGGAGGCAGAGACAGGAGAATCCTCTAGAAGCACGTGGGTCAGTTGGGCATAACATCAGAAACAAGAGAAACTCTGTCTCAACATGCTGGGAGGTGAGGACATGCTCCTGAAAGCTTTCCTCTGGCTCCCATACCTGCACTGTGGCATGTTTGTTACCATACACACACATGTGACACATGCAAACATATGTGCACACACATACACCCATGCTAAATAGTTTTTAAAATTGCACAACCAAGTCAAATGCCTCCTTCAAGGTCCTATGAATGTTAATGTCACTGTTGCTTGCTCCTCTCCTCTCCTTGACACCAGACCAAATACTTACTGAATATATTAGGTGTGAGGAGACCTTATAATGCCAGCATGGGGGAAGGGAAGCAGGGTTCATGGATGGCATAAAGCAGCAGTCCCTGCTGCTTCCTTCCATAATTTTAAAAGAAAGTTGGTAGAGACAGCCATTCTCAAAGCTCCGTGCACCTGCATTTTTCCAGTGGTATTCTGGGAAAGGATGACTCACATGTGGGGAGATATTTATTCCTTTGATTCATGCTTAAATGCTGCTCCTTCTTATGCTTCAGTTACGTGGATTATGAATATTTAATGCTGCATATACTGGAAATGAAGGTCAGATCCTGCTCACTGGCGACTTCAAAGCAGCCTCCATTCTGAAAGGCATACCACCTGCTGTTAGCAGAGGGAAGCAGAAAGGTTATGCATTGTTAAAAATCTTCCTTAATGACTCTGTCTGCACCAAAATGACTGGTACACAGTTGGGGCTGCCTTTTCTGGCTTTGCCAGCTTTTGCTCTTGGCTTCTGGTTTAAGGCCTGCCACTTGAATGAGTTGGACATTTGGAAGGTAGAGCCGTAGCACAAATTTTGTAGCATATCCTATCCAAGTGCTCCATTGCCAGGGAACGACTACTTCTCCATCTTCATAAATTTCAATTTGTTCATTTTAAATTCATTCATTCATTCATTCATTCATTTATTCACTTTCACAACTTCAATGTGAAAATCTTAAATTCTTCCCAGGTTGTGACAGTTCTTATAGTTAAACATGGCTGCAGATAATTATACATAATTTTGCAATAGAAACTGACCAGATTGTTTCCATAGTCTCTGGAAACACAAGTGACACTGTTATTATAATTCAGAAATCCAGAGTCTTATCCAAACCTGTTATTATTTTATAGTTTTACCTTTCACTCCTCTTCATATCTCCACTGTTAACTCCTCCTTCATCTGATAAATTTCTTTCCAAAAAAAACCCAGGGAATTAGAAGATGGCTCAGTTAGTAAAATGCTTGCCACAAAACCATGAGGCCCTGAGCTCAGCAGCAATGCAAAACTGAGTGGGGTACAGTGCATCTGCAGTCCTAGTGTTAGGCGGTAGGTGAGACAGGTGGGTCCCTAGCATCCTAGTCACCTCTTTGAACACCAAGTTAGTGACTCATTCTGTCTCAAAAAGGAAAGTGGAAAACAATTGAGGAGCATACCCGATTTCCTTTTCTTTTTCTTTTTTCACTGTTCAAGGTTTATTTGGTATTTTCATTGGCATGCCACTGAGTGGTTGGTTCCATCATCCACATGCATATCTTACATTTCACATAGTATTGCAATGTACACTACAGACACATATAATACATAAAATATCCTGTAGAACACTTATGCGCAAGATATGCAACCTCTAGCTGCCACATGCTGTGCACACAAGTACACACACATCTGTGTGCATACACCCACACAGACATATGCATGGAACCACACACACTTCCACACAAATTTGAATAATAACAAAAGACTAGAGGGAATTTGTGTCCCCATTGTTGGGCTGCCTGTGAATTAGAGTACTAAGCACATTACAGATATTATTAATAGCTTCTTCTAATACCCTAGGTCGAGCTTTATAATTCCCACTTTACTAACTAGAAGTCTGGAACCCTAAAATTTGTTTCAAACCATATAGCTAACAAGTCCTGAAGCCAAAATCTCACTCTAAGTTGTCACCAGTTTCCCCAGCCCCCAGTGTCACTTGCAAATGTCAAGGAAGAAACCTCCAGACTAGAAAAGTTTTAGAAAGAGCTTGGTGCAGATGTAAGAATGGGAGCTGCTTTGGCTTGCCTTGTCATGTCCTCTGCCTTCTTTCCTTTGTCTTCTCTATCCCCCATTCTCATCCTGAGAGCCAAGTCTACAGTGGATAGCTCTTGAGAGAGCCCCATCACCATCCTGCCCCCTACATCTGCTGTGGATCACAGGGAAATTGATGGTTGTTTCTCAAGAGTCCTCATACCCATCAGATTCTTTCAAAGGACTAAGTTTCCTTACCCACCCCAACCTGCTTTGCTGTGCATTTTATTTGGCACACGAAGCAGGTAGGAGAGATGCCTTTTCCTCTTAACTGAATACACTCTTTTATCCTTTAGAGAGCTCCAAGGCTTAATCTTTTGCAGTTTAGCACTTTTTTTGTGTGTGAAATTCATATATATAGCAAGCACTATTAAACCAACAGAGTATAGGAAAAGTGCCCCCCCCCAAAAAAAGGTTTGTTGGAAGGTATTAAAAATAAGTTTTAAAAAGTAACCTCTTTCTTTCATTACTTCTGTTCTAAATCACTGTGCATAGATGTTGACTTGGTGTCTCCAATGTGTCCAACCACTTGGCCAACCACTTGGAAGGGATGGGTTCCCTTGTAGTGGGTAGTAGCTTTCCTTTTAGCCATTATGTAGCCTTTCAGCATGACCAACTAGTGTCAGGGCATAGGGAGAAAGAGTCTGGACATATCTTAGCTGTTAACTTCCTTTAATGGAGCAGGGTCTTTGTAGGTAGTGTTCTGAATAATTAGCTCCAGCATTCCACCTTCTTACTCTATTTGAGAAAGCACGGCATGCACTTAACCTTTGTTGAAGAAGTCAACACAAATCACAGTGCATGTGAAGCATCTCTTTCTTCTTCTCTTTTTAAAGATACTCCCCCCTCCCAATTCTCACCATCCCTCAGTGACATTTTTATTGCCAGGCTTTGGTTTGGAAAATTATGGGTAGGGAAAGTTCAAGGGCAGAGTGTTCAGAACAGCACTGCACATCTGTGAGGGGGAACACAACAGGAGAGCCAACAGCTGTTGAAAGAATAGAGTATCAGATGGTGGAGGAGCTGAGCTACTGAGAGATGGAGATGGGTTGCCTTCAGGGTAGATGCCATAAATAGTTCCCAATGGGAAACATTTTTCCTTTTAGAATCTAGCCTCTCATGACTCCTTTTAATTCTGTGATGTCTAAGGAGCGTTGACCCAGTCTTTCTACATCACCTAGTTTTTCATGTTGCCATTCTCATTAGTGGGGATAAACTTGGTAGCAAAGACAGGAAGAGAGGATACAGAGGGATAAAGAAGGCACATTCTTTACCTGTCTGCTTCCATGTGGATGGATTTAAAGCACATGGTCTCTTCTTTGGTTATATAACACTAGATTGACTTTATTTTTTCTCAAGTGTTCCTCCTCTACCTTCCACAGCACTAAGACAGTCTCTGTCCTCACTCATCCCTCACTGTGCAAGTGGTTCCCTGGGTACCATAATGAGATGGCATCTTCAAGTGTCAAAGAGTATGAATGTTCCTCAGGCAGCTTATTAGAGTATAGGGGACTCTGTTGGGAGTAAGAGAAATGAATGAGACAGACCTTTCAGGTTTGATAGCAAAGATGACTTGGGAATAGAGTTCCCTTCTATATCTGAGGATTAAACAAACTATGGTTTGAAAATATTGTCTAAGCAGATCCCAGTTTTACATATCATACACAGATATATTTTGTTTCCATTACTCTCTACACAACTGTTACTACTAGTACAACATTAACATTGTATTAACTATTATTTATAATCTAGAGATAATGTAAAGTATAAGGAAGAATATGTATAAGTTATATGAAAATGTGTCATTGTTTCAAATAAGCAACTTGAAGGTGCATGGATTTTGGTATTCATAGGGACTCCTTGAATCAATTTCCTTGAATATAAGGAAAATGTGTTGTCACATCTTAAAAATCCCTTGGTACCATTAATCTCTGTGCCTCAGCACCCTCTCCTTTAATTGCAGGTAAACCTGGCAGAAAATATAGGTGGTGAAGGTACAGGGGGCAGAGAGAACTTCTTTCCATGCTTTTACTTCTGTATGGGTATCTGTAAAGGACCAGGTCTGTTCTTTGGTTGTATGACATTAGGTTGAATTCCTTTGTCTCTCAGAGTTTCCTCTTCTACCTTTTAGATGAGACTAGAGGTTAAAGTCACCTGCTCAAGGTCACCAAACCAGACAAAGAAAGTACTATAATCAGAAATTAAATCCTTTGAGATAATGCCCTTCTTCTTGATCTTTTGTGTCTTTTCTACCAAATTTAAGCCATGAGCAAAGATGTCTTATGATTTACCACCTTTTTAAAAACAAAAAAAGCATATTGACTTTTGGTGCCAATTAAAAACTCTAAGGTCTTCATTGAAGTATAGACTTTCATGCCAGGAGAAAGTAGAGATAATCCCAGGTGGAAAAAGATTAAACCAAGACTGAAGGATTTGGGGGCCAGTTAGCTTTGTCTTCACTGGCAAGGAGTCTTAAGCTCTTTGATTCCCCCTCTCTCTTTCTCTCTCTGTCTCCTCTTCCTTCTCTCTCTCCCTCCCTCCCTCCCTCCTTCCCTCCCTCCATTCCATCTCCCTCTCCTTTCCTTTTTTCCTTTCCTCCTTTCCTCCCTCCCTCTGTTGAACTCTCTCTCTCTTCCTCTCTCTCTCTCTCTCTCTCCTTCCCTCCCTCCTTCCCTCCCTCCTTCCCTTCCTTTCATCCTTCCTTCCTTTTCCTCTACCTACTCCAGTCTGTCCATCTGTCTTTCTTTTCTTTCTGCTTTCCCCTGCCTACCCCCTAACCTCATTCCAGAGTTGGAGAAGTTGGCATTCACCTGTGCTGTGGAAAGCTGACAAGGCTGGGCCCATTGGTGTCAACTCTTTGGCATTTGCTAGGCATTACTTTTGAGAACACTGTGCCCAATGGCTCATTTGTTTTCCTCATGAAAATATTATCTTCTAACTATGCATATAAATCCACATTTCCCCACCTTACAGAATTAGAGTGGACATTTTTCTGCCCTCCTCACCATTCTCCAAGATTTAAAAGGAATGTTTTGGATGACCCAGCACACTCTTAGCACTTTGGCAACCCTTAAGAGATGGTTTTCTTTGAGGACAAGTAAAGGAATGCATCCTCTTCTAGATTCCAAACTCACCCAGGTATTTTGTAATTAACTTTGAGTTTATGGCACAGGCTTCTGGGTTTCTCCCTAGTCACATCTTAGCCCTAGTACTGTCCCAAAATCACAGAAAAATGCATTTATGAATTGCTGAAAGCCAGAGTGGGATCCAGCTGGAGGCACACTGGCTTAGAATGCTGCAAACCAAACAGAAGGGCAGTGCTCATGACAACACAGCCAGCCAGGGTGGCACTAGGTGGCAGCAGATGTTATGGCTTCATTTTGGGATTTATGAGCTGCAGGGCATGTGACCTCTCTCTTGTTTTTTACCCCTTGTCCTCTGTCCTGATAACTTGAAAGATGGTCACTTTGGCAAGACCCTGAGCAGTGATGAGTCATTTGTGATATAAAAATAGAATCCTTTGCAGTAAGAATGCCCTTGGGACTTTTTGATGCATAAGTCATTTTTCAAGAAAATTTGGGAAGTAGGAGGTTTTGTGTGTGTGTGTACATGTGTCATGTGTGTACATGTATTTGTACACATATTAGAGGTAGTAGTGAATAATTCTAATAGAGTAGGATATAGCATAGGAGCATTGGTTTTAATCTCATCACAGTACCAGACAGGATGGGATCTATGTACATATGAACTTAAACATATCAATCAATTAATCTATTGAGTGACAACCATGTTTGATACTGGAAAATACTGAATACCATGGCTAAGTCCAGATTTTTCTCATCATGATGTTTAAATTGTATATATTTTGTAAGAGGCAGTCCAAACTTCAAAGGGATCAAACAGACTAACAGAGATTTTATAAGGTAATATATTCCAATTGTTATTCAACTGACACTAAATGCTGGAGGCTGATAAGCTGAAAGACATCCCCTTACAATGGAATGTTTGGCTCTCAGGATATTTCCAATTGAGGAGACAAAAAGTCCTCCAAAAATTCCTGAGGGGACTCTTACTATGGTCTGCACATTGGTCTCATGATTTTTATTTTCAGTAAATGAAGCAAAACCCTGTCTTGAAATTACCCTTCTAAGAGCAGTGATTGGCTTTAGACAGACAATGGTGGTGCATGGCTGTAAGCCCAGTCCTTGCAAGGTAGAGACAAGAAGAGCAGAAGTTTATGACCACCCTCATTGACATAGTAAGTTCCAGACCATCCTAGGCTACATGAACCTCTTTCAAAAATTAGAAGAGGGCTGGTGAGTTGGCTTATCAGGTAAAGATGCTTGCCACCAAGCTTAATGACCTGAGTTTGATTCCCAGGATGTACTTCAGTTAACCTAATTTGGATAATACTTGACAGCAGGCCCAGAGGTGATTCTAGACCTCATCAAGTTGACAATTAAGATTAATTACCAGAAGTATATGACATAATGAGAAGTTTTCATAAGACTTCATGAGTCTTCAAGTTCTTATATACCATTATTAGGAGCACTTAGAAATGGATGGAGTAGATCTGATGAGGAATATGAGGTACTGGGGTCTTGGGTGTCTTCTAAAGTAGACCCAATTGCTGCTAATTATTCCCATGCAGAAAAACAGACGTATGTGATCAGATCTTGTGATGCTTCAAAGGGAAGGGAGAAAAGTGGCCTTACAAATTGAATCTCCAATTTAAAAATACTGGCCACTGCCATAAAACTCTCCCAGTGTCCAGCAAGCCAAGCAAAACACCTCTGCAGGCCAGATCTTGCTTTCAGCCTCTACTCTAAACTCTCTCTTTCTGTTCTTGAATTAGCTCAGCTCCAGGGGTGCCAGGAAATTTTCTTAACTCCTGCTCCTTCATCCCCCAAAAGGTCCCTTTCTCCCTCCAAGATGGAGAAACTTTGGTCTCTATGTGCCCAGGGATTATTTCTCATAAAGCACATTTTCAAACAGTGCTTAATTAAATTCCCAAGAACTGTGTGCTATAGTAATAAATCAGCTACAACTTACTGTAAAGCTCCAAAGCTACATATCATAACCCCTACGTCATCTCTGAAAATAACATCTTTAGAACCCCATAAACATACTCCTTTGTTTGTTTAAGGACTGCAAGGGCTTTTTAAACATGGTTGCTAAGTCACAAGGGAGTATTTTCCAGGACATAAATGGAAACGAGCATAACCCCCTTCAATTGTCAAATTCTTTATGAGAAGCCCAAATCTGTCTATTCTGCTAGTGCATTATCTTGACCAGTACAGACTTAATGATACTAAATATATAAGTGTCAATGATCGCTGCAGACTTTTCTGCCTTATTTTGCTAAATGGGCACATTATACAAAGGTTGGCTTCATTTCTAACAAAATAGATAGAAAGTACAGATTGGCATACATAAATCCTGACCACAGTTTTAATCAGCCTAAAAATAACGATTTTCTGAGTATTGCATTTAATGTTTCCTGGTAATTCTTAAGCTGTTGTCCCTTCAAAAAAAATGGAAGTGTGTCTGGGAAATTTCTCCCCAGATATGGTACCCAATGCAGGCTTCACTTCAGTCACTGAGCTTCTGGATTTTGCATGGAAACTTGGCAGTTCAGGTTAGCATAGCAACAGACTTTGAACATGGAGCTGGGACTCAGATATTTTCAGAACTAGAAAAAAAGAAAGATGATAATCTTATGCCATTTCTGACTTCCATACAGCCATTCTGTCAGGCTGGTTTCTGCATGGAAAATACCCAAGCTTCCTTTTACCTGTTGTTACACACAGGAACAAGTTGTAGGCAGGGTACAAGTCATTTAGTACTGAGATTCAACTTACCCCCTTCCTGAGAACACTCTGCCCTGTGTCCTGAGTCCACACAGTAATGGAACATAAGCAGATGGCTTTCTGTAACTTCCACCCTCACCCAATGCCAGAAGATGCAGAGATTTTGAGATACACTTGATCTTGATGTCCCGAGGAACTGCAGAGACAGAATGCAGAGAAAGGTGAAAAGACCCCACGGTGGATGCAATTAGGAGTCTCCACCTGTGCTTTTCCTCTAGCAGCAGGGGGAAGTGAGCCAGGAGTGCATTAAGGGCCATGCTCTCTCCATAATAGCAGGGCAAGAATAATCAAGCAAGTTCTGTAAAGATCTACATCAATAATTGAGACACATGCCAGGCAGCGGCGCAGCCTGCTGGGACCTTCAAATACAATCTGTTATCAGGTGCGGACGAGGCTGGAGAAGTATAAAAGGAGGCTGTGCATCTGTGTGCATGTACGTACACAGACTTGGAGGAGGCACAAGAGAGTCTCAGTCAGCCCTGCAGCAAGTGGAAGCATAGAAGGCAATGTGTATAGCTTCTCATGTGGAATGCACATGACCGTTTGCAGGTCAAGCACACCCTTCTTTGGGAATTGGATGCTACAGAAATATTATTGGTCAAGGACCCTAACATTCATCCATGGATCCCATGCTGAGGGCTTCCTCCCTCTCAGCATGTTTCTCTTGCTAGTTTACTGCAGTTTCTTCTTCCGTAAGGATCCTGGAGGTTCCAGAGTCTTTGAACTTAAAAGTTGAACAAAGATCTATTGGCAACCCCTGTCCTTTCTACCTGCAGACTAAGTCCAAGTGTCATTCTTTCTGCTCTTGTAGCCAAATGCATTGGAATCTGGGCCATGCAGAGACTGTTCACAAAACCAAGTAAGGGAGGTCTTATCTTTTCTAGCTTTCCCTACTGCCTTAGTCAGCATAGACAAGAAGAGTCAAAGGGTACATATTGCTGGGCTAGTCTGAAATCTCTTTGCATTCTACTTCTCTCCTGGTTGTGAGCTTCTACATTACTAGAAGTAAATATCCTCCTTTGGCTGTGATTTGGGGGTGCAGGGAATTAGCAGCTGGTCATATCACCTGAGATCCATGTGCTATGCCAAGACCTAGGCACCACTGGGTACAAACAGATACAAGCAGCTGCCATTTCTCCATGTAGCTGCATCTACTAACCACCCTGATAGAGAAAGAGTCAGGTTTGGGGAGTCACTGGGGACACCTCTTGGTTCATCCACAAGGCTTCAAACCAGTTTGACAGGAAGCAGAAGAGCAGCTGGGGCTGAGAGGCCCCCTCTTCCACGAATTTCCCCACCTCTTCCAGATTCCTTCCTGTCCTCACCTGTCTCCAAGCCAGCCAGCTGTGACAGTTTAATTGGTGTGGGGAAGGAGAGGCAGTAGGAAGCAGGCAGGGGTGACCAGTGTTCTGGAAGAAGGAGACTCCTCTGGGATGAGTGCATGGAACCGTGACAGACAGGCCTGAGAGAGCTATATACTGGCAGGTCAGGGAGCCTGGCTCCTCTGAAGTAGGAATGGCTTTCCAGACTCTTCCTCTTTGGACTGGTAGGCAGAGTATCGTGCATTCCAATTGGTTTCTCGGTGCCGCTATTCACTGAGGAGCCAAGAGCTATGCTGGGAGGCCCTGTGCAGAAGTGAAGATTAGTGCAGAAGATGCCTAGTGCGTTAGCAGCAGGACTGAGCCCTTTCCTGGCTGAGTTCTGTTCTCCTGCTTTATGTTGTGCATCCCTGAACAAACTAGTTAACCTTGTGAAGATGTAAGCTTTTCCCTTTGTAAAATGGAGTGACTCTGGTGACAAGGGATAGAAATAATGATGCATGTGAAAGCTCTCAACACAGGACTAAGCACAAGGGTAGCTCAGGACATTAGATGTCATTAGCGTTGTCTTTTATTTATTTATTTATGTTTTGTAAGCTTTCAACTGGTTTTTTTTAGGGAAAGGTATGAAGAGACAAAAACTAGGAAACAAAACAGTACATATTAGAAAATGGTTACAGTGATCATATGGGGCAGTGGAGACTATCAGGCTTCTGAAATGGCAAATCTCTACTTATACATGGCTCACAAACTAGAACAGATATCAAAAGATACAGCTGTTTCACAAAATGAGACAGAGCCAGGAAAGACCCAGATCCAGCCAAGAGTGTGGGATGATTTTGCATACCATTGCGTCAGTTATGGAGTTAGATTCGTAGACCATGTTTTCTGATTTGTGATGGAAAACATTTCTGACCTTGGGATTGGCTAACAAGTAGCCTGAGAAGCACTTTGGAGTCTAAAAGAGAGTCTGCCTTCTGGACTGCTCCAGGAATTTAGGGAGCCTTTGAGGAAGAATGCAGGCAAGCTAGCACCGGGTCCAAAGCCATTGGGTAGGATTAGCTAACGCAGAAGCAGGGAGGGGTAAGGCTAGCAGCTAGACTATTCTCAATTTTTTACCTTAACTGCAAGTTTGGGCTAGAGGGCATGCCCCAAACTACTTTCAGCATTAATAATTCACTCCAAGGGATCCCAGAATTCACAAAAGTAATTGTATTCATGGTAACAGTTTATTACAGGGGAAGAAATAAGAGTAGATTGGGCAAGGGAAAGAGGTGCACAGGGCAGAGCCTAGGAAGTTTCAACATGTCAAGCATGGCACCTCCGTTATTCATATGTGACCACATGCCGTTCATACATGCAGTCTGGAAGCCCAGGTCAGCCTGAGAGCTCAGTTCCATTAGGCTTGATCATGTAAACCTGGGTGTTTATATCCATGGCTACCTGACCTCAGTCTCTACCTGCTTTCCCAAGACACATGGTTAAACCGTCCAGTGTGTTCATCCCTCATCCTGAATCAGACAGTGACCATCGGGTTGGCCCAGCACCCCAGGGGAAGATGCTTTGTTGTCAGTTATGGCCTCCCAGAAGTGGAAGGCAAAGATTAGAGCTTCCTTTGAGACAAAGCTATGCCGATCTATGTAAGACATGTAGCAAGGCCAATGTATAGACTTTTCCTGGGAAGTCTGCAATTGGCTTCTTCTACCACTTATGCAAGTAGCAGAAAAAGAGGGGAACCCAGTTTCCTGAACTTCAATGCCCACAAGGTTTTGTTCATGTGAGCACCTTTACTGTTGGAAACATATGTGGCTTAATCCAGCCCTTTAAACCCCATATACCCGTAGACAGGATTACCAGTAAAGGGAGTCTGAAGCAGGAGATGGTGAAAGTACAGCCTGAATGTATGCTATGGAGGCAGGACGTACCCTTGTCACAGGGATTCCTTGCTACCAACCCATTTGCTGCTACTCTGAAGGGATGAGGACATTTCCTGTGCTTTGTTTCTCTGCAGACCTGTTTCTTTGTTTCCTGTTTCTTTGTTTCTCTGATGGATGGTTCTCCAGTAACCCTCAATAGCCTTAAAGGATAATACCTGTCTCTCTACTCCAATTTAACTTCTGTACTGTAAGATTGGATAAAGTCAAAGCCAGATAACTCTTGAGACCTTTAGCTAGGGAATAAGAAAGCAGATCAAGCCTGTCATTGGGCCATTCTATCTCTTTGTAACCTGACCTCTAACCAGGGATAATTGGAATTCAGCTTAATGAATGCTTAATGTCTCACGTGGATGAAGCTATGTCCTAATATTTAGAGATGCATGCTGATCCCAGGAAAGGAGTGAACAGGCTGTGGTTAATGTCTATTAGCATTCACTGTGCTTGCAAAGCTTTTCTATGCAGATAGGTAGATCATCACTTTGCAATTCATTAGTGGTGTGATCTTGCATTGGTGTCAACTCCTCTGACATTTGGTTTCCTCAACCATCAATGTGATAATAATTTATTACTGCCTACAAGGTACTGGGCAAATGGAGCACTAGGTACTTATTCTGGGTATGGGGCACACTGGTGTTTATTAATCTGGATGACAATGGTAGCATAAACATGGGTCCTCTCACATGGAGTGACCTGGCAGCACCTGGTTCTGCTGTGTTTCTGCTCAGGTGTTTTTCTGCCATGGTCCATAAACCAGACAGTGGAAAGAACATTTTGTTGGAAATGTCTGCTGAACTCTGCATTCCAGGGCATATTTTTTTAACTTCACAGGATCTTAGCTTTCTTGATTGCACAATAAGCAAATTTTTCTTCCCTTTCTCTAACATTCCTATTTCATTTCTCCTCCTTGAGATGTGTCTTATTATAGTGAAATGTGGGTTCTAGGGCAGGAAGACTGGCCACAGATCATCACTTTGTAATTCATTAGCTGAGTGATCTTGTGTCGGTGTCAACTTCTCTGACCCTTGGTTTCCTCAACCATCAATATGGACAATAATTTATTACTGCATGCAATGTATTTACTGTTGGGCACATGGCATCATACATTCTTACTTGTGGGCATGGGGAATACTAGGTTCTTACTATTGGGCACAGGGTACATTGGTGTTAAACTAGATGAAAATGATGGCACCAACATGAAATCATTTCCACAATGAATTATGCATCAGTAGTTTGGTATCGTTTATCTTTATTTTCATGAAGCCTATGGCCTAGCTCTTGTTTAGAAATGACTCAGGACTTAGTAGCTCAATGTTTATTGAGCAGCTACTATGTGCCAGGCACTATTTGAAGCTTTCAGCCCTTATTTTCTAGTACAAGATGGGAGATGAATGCATAACTGACAAATAAATAAATGTGATGATTTCATCGATGATAAATATGAAGAAGATAAAACTGATAATGAGGAAAGCTAGATTTCTTCAGTGCTTTTGTTTATGTTCAGGATTCCTTTAGAGGTCTAATAAAATTTATGGCTCCCTTGTTAGAGTATTTTTAACTATATTCGTGTCATGTGTCATACAAACATTGGATTATAAGGAAAACAATTATCTAACTATGCTGTTAGAAGAATCTAAGAAATAAACTTATGATGCAGCATGCTTGATTCTTGGTGAAGATATTTTTATCAATGGATTTCAACACTTATAACACACCAATGCAACTCATCAATAACATAATGTGTTTGAAGAGTTATGTCACATTAGTAATCTTATCCATAGATGATATCTAGAATTCTACTGTCATCAAAGTCATTCATAGTTTCCATTGGTTGTCTCTGTTTTGTAAAGAGGGAACGCCACAGATTTTAATTAAAGGATAATGAAAGTAAAGTTTTCTCTCATTCAAGATTGAGGACTCCCTCAATGAACCCCACAAACTGCTGCTCTGTGGCCAAGGTCAGGAACCCCAAGATTGTAGGGCTCCTGTGCTCTGGTTGGACTTCAGACAGATGAATGAAACAATTTCCAGATTTTAAAAGTCATTCTAGACATAAGTATCAATGGAATCAACTTGGGAATCAAGACATGAGCCCATATTGCTATAGTTGGCTACATTTCCCACCAGCATAAGAAGATCCTCCAGCGGAGTGAAGGACAGCTTGTGGATGCACAGTGCTGGGTGACTTGGCTATCTACATGTAAATAAACTCACACTCTTACCTTCTACCATAATAAAATGAACTCAGCAGACTGGAGTTTTCCCTTCCAGAACAAAACTGTTACACAGGGTTGAGCCTTTGTGAGATTAGGTTTGACAATGAATCTTTGAATGTAATTCTATAAGCAGAAACAACAACACCCCAATAGATATATTAATAAGAGTGAAAAGTTTTGTGTGTCAAAGGATCCTATGAAGAAAAAGCTGCTGCCCACAGAACTAGAGAAAATGTTTGCAGGACATGTATTTAATGATGAATGCACTGAGCTACATAAAGAGCTTTTCTTTCTCAGCAATGAAAAGATAACCTGATTTTAAAATGGAAAGAGCTGATGAATAGCTCTTTCTCCAAAGAAGATGCAAACATAACCAACAAGCATATGAAGGAAAATCAATCGGCCACATTCAGTTCTTAGTCATCAATAAAATGCAAATCAAAAGTACAAGATACCGTTTCACATTTCCTAGGACCTACAATAAAATAGATCAGAGTGAACACCCGCAAGGATATGGACAGATTGCCATCCTTGTGTATTATAGTGGCATAAAAGCTCTGGAACATTCCTCCAAAATAATTTTCCCATCCAAGTCTTTACCTGAAAGCACTGAAAGCATATGTCTGTACGGAACTTGTACCAAGAGTTTATAATTACTCATAATAATTAAGTGGTGCAAAGTGCCATCAACACCCAGAAATGGGTGATTGGAATATGAGAATGTGATATATCCAAGCAATGAAATATGACACTACTATAAAAAGTAATGAGGGCTGGTGAGATGGCTCAGCAGGTAGGAGCACTGACTACTTTACCAAGGGTCCTGAGTTCAAATCCCAGCAACCACATGGTGGCTCACAACAATCCATAATGAGATCTGACACCCTCTTCTGGTGTGTCTGAAGACAACTACAGTGTACTTACATATAACAATAAATAAATAATTCTTTTTTAAAAAATAATAAAGTTTCCACCTATTCCATAGCATGAATGAAACTAGAAACCCCTATACTAATGTGAAAGAGTCAGGCAAGATCATTCATAAGAGACTCCATTGATACTATCAAGGACAGAGGATTGCATGGAAACAAGAATAGATGAGTTCTGGCTTAAGGCTTCAGGAATGCTGTTAGCAGGCATAGCAGGGGTTGATAGTGGAATGGTACTAAGTTTCTTTTTAAGGTAAGAAAAGAATTCTACAATCCTTTTTAGGGGTAACTATACAACTAAAAACAATTGAGCCATATACTTTAGCACACAAATTGTATGGTACAACTCTATAAGTTGTTATAAGATAAACACCTTATTGGTTCTGGCTGGGGGAAATGTAAAGGTAAGAAAAATACTTGGAAGGCTGCCTCATTAGTCTTTGCTGGGAGATTGATGTTTCCATTGGAAGCATTGTGGACAGAAGAGCCTTTCAGTTAAAAAATTGGGAAAAATAAGAGGTACTCCTAAGTTGTGGAGTTTACTAGCTAGCAGTTTTCTCTCAAAAGGCATGAGTCCTGGTTACTCTCTGTAGAAGTATTGGGAGTGCTAGACTTAAAATCCAAAATGTCTGAGTACCATGTTAAATAGTTGGTAGCCAGCCTGAGGGACTACTGGGAGGTGGTCAGTCTTTTAGGCATTGGGTCTCAGGGCCTTTGAAGAATTTATGAACACCCCAGTACCTCCTCTTTCTGTGTGCTTCCCTGCAGCCATGAAGTGAATATACCTCCTCCCTCAGGCTTCTCTGCTACGATGTATTAGCTGCTACTGACTGAAAGGGACAGAATCAAGAGACAAAGCTGACATTTCTGGAACGATGACCCAAATAAACATTTCTTCTTTGAAAAAAAATGTTTTAATGCATGCTTATTTAGTTGTTATATATATATATATATA